>NC_090739.1:92879814-92887314 GCF_036898095.1 Palaemon carinicauda | reverse complement strand
TATATATATATATATATATATATAATATATATATATATATATATATATATATATATATATATATATATATATACATATATATATATATATATATATATATATATATATATATATATATATATATTTATGGATATATATACATATTCACATATACACTATACATTATCATCATCATCATCCGTTGCTAGTCCACTGCATGACAAAGGCCTTAGACATGTTCTTTGTCACAAGGGAGCTATTGGGTATTAACAGAGAGGCAAGGTGAATGTAAGTGACTTTATTCAACAAGATAACGAGCTTATATACAAACAGTTGAATGCAGTTGTGTGATGTTAGGCAATGCCCCGGAGACTCCCTAATGATGTCCACAGTTGAGAAAGGAAAGTGGTACCATAAGTAATATGCTCAGGGATATCATATATCACTATCCACCTTAAGAGTAAGGTGGATGTACATGAGACGGACATTGAAGTTTGCATGGCGATGGCTTCAAGCCAACGAGTGGAGAAGTGAATAACGGTAAACAGGTATGGGTGTCCTTGAGATGTAGGCTGGGAACCTACTATGTTGACTTAAATGTGGGGAAGAAACGCTGAGGTTGAGGATACATGCCCCCTCCTGAATCTGGGTGTCGATGTACTTTGGAAGTTTGGCAGGAAGTACAGGCATGGACCCAATCATTGGCATCCTTAGTAATGCTGTGCCAAATGAACTTCGTCCTCAGTAGTTGTGTAGTAGACTGGGGTAAGGGATGTGAGAGGCCAAGGATGATATCAAACACAGGTCGGCGCATGGGGGCAGGTAACCATGAACAGGACCTTTCAGTACTGATATCAAAGAGGAGGGTGGCGTTGGAGCTGTCGAGGGAGACGTCTTCCCAACGGAGGAATATGCAGGATGTCCTGCACGCTTTGTACTCTGGATCTTTTCGTTGGTCTTCTGCCAAGGCATTGTAATCCCATCTTAGGTGAATGGTGACCAATGTGTTTCTTGACAGTGCATCGGCAATGGTATTCATTTTCCCAGGAATGTGTTGAAGGGTACAATTGTATTCATCCACTGCAAAGAGATGTCAATGTTGACTGGTGGACTAGGTGTCCGACTGTCGAATGAAAGCGTGCACCAGAGGCCTGTGGTCCATGTAAATGACAAAGGACGTACCTAGGGATTGTCATCTAAGACACTTTTCCCAATCCCGGGATTACGGGAGAAGGTTAGTGATTTCTCGGGATCCCGGGAAAATCCCAGGAAATCCATGGATTTAAAAAAAAAAAAATATTTTGGTATTTAAGGAATGAAATATTACAAGACTAATAGCATGTGATTATTTGATTATTTCTAAAGCATTGGCAAAGACATCCACAATGCATAATGAAAAAAAAAAAAACCTAAAAAAAGGTTCAATAAGTTTAACGAGCGGAAAATTAAGACTGATTAAGCACATAATTTTATGCAGTTTCTCCTTAAATAACATAAGAAAGTAGCACATCTTTTTACAAAATTGTATGAAAATATCTTATACAATAACACGCTTCGCTTTAGTAATGCAGTAGAAACCTGGTGAAAGTAAACTTATCAATGTTCATTATGATAAAAGGAAATTCGTAAATACAAAGGACTGTAACCACTGTAATATAAACCTAGTGTGAGAGAAAATTATTAATGTTATCACAAATAACAAAAGTCTTAAATCAAAATGACTGTTTGTCTTCAAAGGACTCCGAAAAGCGCAAACTTGCACGAAACCTGCCACTATGGGAGTTATATGAAAGAAAAAAATTACAAAAAAACTATATACTGTATTAAAATACCACTCTTTTTACTGAATTCATATATTGCTCTTTTCTTGAAATAGCAAAAGTAGGAAAATAATAATTTTTTATCCTAGTTGCTACAAACTATTTTGATTTGAAATATAAACGTAGAACACAAACTAACACTTTTTGTCACTTAGACGAGTTCTATGTCTCGTGATAAACAGTCCTACAACTGAAAAAACTGTTCTTCGACAGATGTGGGTGGTATACATTTTAATGCAGCTGTTCTTTAGGTTATGTTGGTGTGTTTTCTTCAGTTGCTTCAAAATGTTCAAACTTATCAGTTATTCTCCTGCTAATCCCTGACTTGTTAAGGCTGTTTTAGAAATACACTGTTTTTTTATTTCTCCCTCTAATTTCTCAAACAGTGTTGCTGTTCCGCTTTGATCTGGATCGATTGATTGAGACACTTCTCCTTTGAATTTGGATAAAGCAAACATTTCATCACTATTTTCATCATAAAGGCCAATAAAAAAGTCTTTTTGCTGCAGAAAAAACAACACCTTTTGCTGGCAATGCCTCTAAATCGTTTTGAACAGTGTTAGGTACACTTGTATGGCAATAGCTGCTAATTATTAAAGATGTATTATTTTTTCCGTTTACACATATTTTAAGAGAAACTAGGATTCCTCGGATAGAAACATAAAATCCAAGGAATTTTCCCGAAAAAAAAAACAACGAAATCCCTAAATGTACCCTCTAAGAAGTGGTGAAAATGACAGAGAGCCAAATGCACCACCAGTAATTTGTGATCGAAGGTAGAGTAGCCAGATTATGCCTTGTACAGTTTTCTACTGAAGAAGTCCACTGGGTGGGGTGAACCATTACTTCCAATAACGACTTTGCTGTCATCGGTGGAGAGAAGGAGAGGGGCATATAGCATGGGAAAAGTGAAAGCAGCAGCAGTTGATAGGCTATTCTTTCCGTTGAAGAAGGCCTCTTCCTAAAGGGGACCCCTCTTCAGGTCTTTTGATTTGCCCTTGAGGGAGGCATAGAGTGTGGCAAGAGTGGTGGTGATGGCTGGCAGAAACTGGAGAAAATAATTTTTCATGCCCAAGAATTCTTGCAGTGTTTTGACAGTCAAGGGCGTTGGGAAGTTCTGAACAACTTCTACCTTCTCATGGAGGGGGGGTGAGCACCTTCAGGAGTGAGGCGGTGCCCTAAGAATGATACGTTGTTGGTACCAAAAGTACAAGGTACACTTGTTATACCTCGACTAAAAGGTATGACAAGCTCTGTTGTAGGCAGTTGAGAATGATATATAGATGATGGACATGTTTCTCTTCAGAGGAAGAGAACACATTGGAAGACCCCTAAGATGATACCCATGAGGCATTGAAAAGTGGCGCCAGCATTATGAAAGCCAAAACATGAGCAATTGAGGGTTTAAGTACTGAAGGTGGTGGTGATGGTGGTCTTGGGGATGTCTTCTGGGTTCATAGGCACCTGATAATACCCCTTCAAAAGGTCGAGAGTGGAAAACACTTTCACTATGCGATCTTAGGAAGGGGGTATTGATCAGGTTCTGTGTGCATGTTAAGACACCTGTAATCCCCACAAGGACACAGGGAGCCACCTTGTTTCAGATTGATGAGTAATGGTGACGACCATGGGCTTAAGGCCTTTTGGCAAAGGCCCATTTCTTCCATTTCTGCAAATGTTTGTTTAGCCACTCTCTAATGCTCCTGGGATAGACGTCTGAATCTGGGAAACAGCGGGGGCCCCATTGTCTTGATATGGTAATAGATACCATGCTTGTCGGGAACCATGGGTGTTTGGCGAAGATCTTGATGGAAGACTTCTGGGTACAACTTGAGGAGGTGGGCGTAGGCGTAGGTCTCCGTAAGTGCGCTGATGTGGAGTGTGAGGTCAGAGGTGTGGAATGAAGAGGTGTCGATGACTACGTGTGTGCGTTGACTAAACGTCGATGTGCCACATCAACCAGGAGGGGGAAATGGACGAGGAAATCTGCATTGAATAGTGCTAATGTTACTTTGGCAATGAGGAGTTTCCAATGGTATTTCGCTCTCCCAGACAATAGTGGGAATATCTCATATCCACGGGTGCAGATTTCAGATTCGATGGCAGCTACAGGGCAGACATCAGCAGGTTTAGAATGTCTATGTCATGTCCTGGATAGTAACATTGATAGCACTAGTATACTAAATCCACACACCCATACCTGCATCATATAAAGGGAAAAGATTAGTGACAGGGGAGGCCACCTCCACAAGCGATGGCCTACTTACAAGTTTTTTGGTCACTGACAACCATCTGCGCATTTCTTTGCAGCAGCCAGGAATCTGGAGAGGTAGTAGCAGAATAAGGCTGATGAGTGTCAGTAACTTACTGTAGAGGTCATTGGTTGGGGCTTGAATGAGGGGCGGCATAAGATATATATTTTACGGCGAAATGTCCTTGCGGTAAAATATCCGTAAAGCAAGTTTTCCTACGGCGAAAAGTCTTACAATCAATTGTCCTACGGCAAATTTGTTTACGGCGAATTCTCCTAGCTCCGTTAGGTACTAACAGAGAGGCAGGAAGAAGGCAAGTGAAGTTTATTCAACAAGACAACGAGTTTATATACAGACACTTAAGAACAAAAATTACACAAGATTCAAACAGTATAAAATATGCAATAGCAAGTTTAAACAGGCTTTTATTATCAGTGCGGGGAAAAATGAGAGATAAGCAATAACGTTAAAAGTGTGCGAGTGTGCATGAAACACATGTGGTAGAGTTTCATAGTTAACAACTCTGTTGATGACTGATTGATTTTGTGTTATATGTCGTCGTGAATATCAGGATCATTGGCGCACAACAGATGTGAAACAATTAGCTATGAAACGGGAAATACATTTGCAGAAAATCTTTTCAAACGTTGAATTCTGCTGAACAATCCATAGCCATTATCTACTGCATACCTTACAGGTAGGTAATAGAGCTCTCCAAACGCAATGACAAAATACCCCAACAACAACAAAAAATATCTATTGGATCTTTGCTTAGTAGAGGCCATGCTAGTAATAAGAAGTGATTAGAGGAAGTATGTTTACATCTAAGGATGTCTGAGATACATAACCCAAGCCCATCCATCTCACAGGGTAACTAAACTAGCACTTTTGCTGATTACATTAACAGTTCAACTCATCCATTTTCAGATATATATTAAGCAGTTGTGACCAAATGAGATTCATACCATGCTGTTCAATTTGATGATGCTAATTCAGTCTTTATCATTTATGCTAAATAATTCAAGTTATATTTTATTATATTATTCTATTTCATAATCTTTCCGTTTACAAATTTTAATTAACATTTCCGTACGATCGCTGTTTTTATTCTACTTCAATTGTGTCTTTCAGAGTCATGTTTTGGCTTCTGGACCTCTTCTCCATTTCATTCATGTATGACCCTATCTCTTGTATCTGACACCTGTTTATAGCTACATGTGATTTAGGGACATGTCGGTTGCTACAACCGTCTTTTGGGGATTCGCATTTACTCCCACAGAGGTGTCGGTCATTGTGAAGGATATGCGTTAGATATTGTTTTTCAATACGTCATCACGCTCATGCATGCACGCAATCCATTAATTATTCAAATTTCAAAATATTAGCCCAATCACCCAATAGCTATTCGCTACCTACCCTTGAATCACTTTTAATCACACAGCTATCTCCTACTCAAAATCACTCAACTACCTCTGTTCCTTTACATATTGCATAACGAATTTCCCCTCCCAATCTTCTAACCATCACTTGTACACCCTATCGTCTAACCCTCCTCGTCTTTTCGGATTTTAGTCTCAGATTTTACCTTACTCGGTGAGTTGCTTGCTTGTCCCGTGAACTTTGCTTTTGTATTCCGTTAGGTTTTCTTGTGTTTCAGATTATTTCTGTGTATTATTTTGATTTTCATATCTATTAAGTTTTTGGGAATTATCTTTAGTCAGGTTATTTATGTGTGTTTGATTTGATTTTGATATGTTATTTTTCCTTTAGAATATTTCATTAATTTTATTTTATTTTCTATGTATTTGCTTTGATTTCTCTGTTTCTCCTTTTTTTTAATATTTCAATTCACTTCATTTTATATTTTAATGTATTTGTCATGATTCTTGCCTCTTGAATCTCATTGATCTAACGTGATTATGTCTTTGAGTTATGTTTTATGTTGAAGTTTTTTAGCTCTGATGATGGGAAATGATGTTCCCTAAAATACTGAAGTATCTACTTTCGCTCGCCTTTCTACTAAATCTCAAGCTTTCTAGAAATGAAATGCCATTACACACACACACACACACACACACACATATATATATATATATATATATATATATATATATATATATATATATATATATATATATATATATAAGATAGATCGATAGATAGGTTAATATCAGGTATTATATACCAATACAAAAATCGCTATTTTCATACACGCTTTGAGATGTTCAACTTCAATTATTCAAGTACTGTACATTATTTCAAAATATGAAAACAGTTGCTTTCATTTCGTTTACAAAATTTTATGTATTTTTTTTTATGTAAACGTCCCATTTTAGCTTCTTTCATTAACACTTTTGAGAAATTGAAGCAAGTTGGTCGAGGTTACTTATCATAAATGTAGTAGGATTTTGCCATTACCGAATATGGACCTAGGAGAAAGATTTTTCCTCCAAGGTATGGAAACTGCAAAACATTATCCAGTCAAGAGATGAGTTTTGTTCTATAATGTTATCATTTTTACTTCAGGAATAATTCAATCGTTTCTTTGATATTCTATTTAACTTATTCTCTTCTGTATGTTGATGGGAAGAGGGAAATGTTTCGAATTTGAAATTAAAGTTTTAATTATAAAGGGAATCAAACGTTGGGGGGAATTTTAAATTACTGATCGGTGGAAATTTCCTTGGGCGATTCCTTCCTTCCAGCCACCCGCCTAACCAATTCGCATTAGCCATCCCTAGTTCACGACGACGTGGCAAAAGGATTTTGTCTGTCGAATCCAGTTAGTGTTTTTGTCTCTTTCATTAGCGCCGTGGATTACGGCACCTCCAATCTTTAAGGCCGTTTCTTCTCTCTTATTTCAATTTCATTTCTTGAAAACGTTTCTAGGCCATATCTCTTAAAGAACATTCTTTTTGCATTATCATATATCTTTATGATTATAAAGAGGTTTATGCTATCAGTGTGAACAAACAGCGAAATTTAGTTCAGAAAATAAAATCATATTGTACTTGACAAGTTGACTAGAGCACGGAGTGCTGAGAAGGTGCTAAAACATGAAGAAGTCGTGCGGTAGTGGCGCTAAAAGCATTTATATGGACACAAACAGGTCTCCTGGCTTTGTTCGAGAGGTGCCCCTTGAACCTAAGCTCAAATGACCGCACATTAGAACACTGTATACATTCTTCACGCGCACAAACTCTCTCTCTCTCTCTCTCTCTCTCTCTCTCTCTCTCTCTCTCTCTCTTACACACATATACACGTACAGCGTTAATGGACAAAAAATTCAAATTATGGCGGAAATCGACACCAACTCTTCTTCATACTTTCCTCATATAGAAAGAGAGGGTTGTATCTTTGATTCATTATACTAGTATCGAAAAATCATCCCTTAAACTTTATCTTTTAATCATCATCATCACCATCATCATCATCGTCATCCCTCTTAC
>NC_090739.1:92872314-92874814 GCF_036898095.1 Palaemon carinicauda | reverse complement strand
TGAACCAAATACATCAAATTAAAATTGATAAATTAAAAAATTAAAAATTTAAATGAATGGTATAAGAAATGAGCAATATCAAAATCAGAACAAATACACAGATAACTTTAAAAGAACAGTAAAAGAATTCACAAAACATAATAGATATGGGAATCAAAGCAAAAATACACAGAAATAACCTGGAATATAAGAAAAAACAGACAAAATAAAAAAAAAAAAACTCCGGATAAGAAAGAAACGCACCTAGTATGGTAAATCCAAGACTGAGACATGGGAAGACGGTAAGGTTTAGACGTTGGAGCGTATAAGTAATGGTTAGAAGATTAAGTGGAGAAAGTCGTTAGGCAATATGTAAAGGAACAGAGGTTGTTGAGTGATTGAGAGTAGGGGATATCTGTTTAATGAAAAGTGATTCTAGGGTAGGTAGAGAATAGCTATTGGGTGATTGGGCCAGTATTTTGAAATTAGAATAGTTAATGGATTGCTTGCATTCATGGGCGTGATTACGTAGGGAAGAAAATTCTTTTTTATTTAAAATACAACCTGTACGGTGACTGACTCCTCTATGAACGTAAACTTTCGAAACTCCCGAGGATGTAATTTTTAATTTTTCAGACTATACCCTTTCCAAAAAGGAAGAATTTTTGCTCTCTTTGGGGTTGGAGTTTTGTCTTCCCAATTTCAGACCGAGTTTCTCTAAGTTTTTCTTACCGTTTGAGATATTTTTTAATAATATTCGGAACCTCCCTTTTCATAGTAATCTAGAAAAAGCCCGTCTGTCAATTCAAAATATTGCCCATGAAGCTTATTCCTCTTTAAAGTCACCTACGTGGTTTCCATTTTTCAAGAAGGAAGATTTTAATATTCTAAAATCTTTATCATTGCGTAGCGATATCATTTTATGTCGCCCTGACAAGGGTAAAGGTGTGGTGCTTCTCAATAAACAGGATTATACTGACAAAATGCTCAACATTCTTTCAGACAACAGTAAATTTTGTGAAGTTGGGTCTCCAGAATTTAGTTTGATTTATAAAGTAGAGGACAAAATCAACCGTAACCTTAAACAGCTCAAAGATGAATCCTTTTTATCGGAAGAAATATACCGTTCCTTGTACAGCACTGGTTCATCCTTCAGCGTTTTATATGGTTTACCCAAGGTTCACAAAGTTGACATACCATTGATGTCCCATTCTGGCTGCTTATAACTCTGCTAATTTTGGTATAGCTAAATTTTTAGTCCCTCTACGAAGTGATCTCACTTCCAATGCTTACACCTTGCAAAACTCATCTTAGTTTGTGCCTCATATTCTCCAGCAAGATCCCAATAGTTTTATTGTCAGTTATGATGTTACCTCTTTATTCACTAACATTCCACTTTCAGAAACAATAGACATTATTTTAACGAGACTATTTCCCAACCCGACTTCCTCATTTCATGGTTTTAACGTTAACACTTTTAGAAATTACTTGAATTCACCGTAACCGAAACTTTCTTTATTTTCAATAACAAAGTTTACAAACAGGTTGATGGTATGGCAATGGGTTCTCCCTTGGGCCCTACCTTTGCAAATATATTTATGTGCCACCTTGAAAAGATGTTCATTGATCAATGCCCTATGTCCTTTAAACCTCTATTTTATAGACGTTTCGTCGATGATACCTTTGTTCTTTTCAGAGATAGACACCATGCCACTTTGTTTTTAGAGTACATAAACTCATTTCATTCAAATATTAAGTTCACTTTGGACTCCGAACATAATGATCAACTTCCCTTTTTAGATATTAAGATTACTCATTGTAATGGTGCATTTAGTACTGGCATTTTTAGAAAACAAACTTTTACAGGACTTGGGTTAAACTTTTTTAGTAACTGTCCGATTTCGTTTAAGGTAAACTCTTGTAAAACATTAATTTTTAGAACTTTTAATCTATCTTCAGATTGTGGTAGATTCCACGAGGAAATTAAATTTCTAAAATCATATTTTAATAGGAACTGTTATCCATGTGACATGTTCGATAAATATACGAAGCAATTTTTAGATAACTTTTTTATTCCGAAAGCCACCGTACTAAACGTACCAAAAAAGCTAATGTACGTATCTCTACCATTTATATATAACTATAAAAATGTTAAATGTAAACTTGGAAAAACTCTCTGTAATTTATATCCATATGTCAATTTCAAGTTTGTATTAAAAAATCCATTATCCATAGGTAGCCTTTTCACATTCAAAGACACTCTACCAGATTTGATGCGGTCCTCAATTGTTTATTTATACAATTGTCCTAAATGTAATTTAGGAACTTATATTGGTTGTTCCAACCGTCTCTTGAGGATCCGCATTGACTATCATAGAGGAGTCAGTCACCGTACAGGTTGTATATTAAATAAAAAAGAATTTTCTTCCATACGTAATCACGCCCGTGAATACAAGCAATCCATTAACTATTTAAATTTCAAAATACTAGCCCAATCACCCAACACCTATTCTCTACCTAC
>NC_090739.1:92862314-92864814 GCF_036898095.1 Palaemon carinicauda | reverse complement strand
CATTGTGAAAGTATCGCTATCTACTGACAAAGACAACACTACTGAATCCTACTATTTCAAATGACTAAATTTCTGTTCTTCCTTACTAAGTTTTTGGTTTGGCAATCACCAATGAACTTCCTTTCAAGGGACAGCCGCTATTGTCATCCTTAATGCTTGCACCTCCAAAGTAAGTCATATTCCTTTCGCATGATATCAGCATCATCAGTAGACTAAGTTTTCTGGTGTATGGCTTTTCACCAGAAATCTTATTTCTTTTTATATTGTAAATCTATGAAACATCTCGCTTACAGTAGCTTATGTGTTCCAAGACATATAAGTTTAGATCATATAGTACTAGGAGATTTCATAAAAAAGCTAAAACAAACAACATCTGAAATCTGAGGCATAGCAAAAAAGTGCTGTATACGTTAACAACTTGAATGGAAGCTCAGTCAGCTACCGTCTGAACTTTGATTTCTAAAGGATTTTGGTACAAATATGTACAATCTCGGTTTTGAGGAACTGGATCTCATTATACGGATTAACTTGAAATATTAGTCTGACCTGTCTCAACAGTCAGTCATGGTGAGTGCAGACTCAAGCTTGTTGAGTCTCGTAACAAATAAATTGCGTACATTTCTCCATGATCCCATACCTCTTGCTTTTTTGAAGAGAACATGAAAATATCTTTCTATTTGATAAATCAATATTAGTCGAATACAATTATCCATGACTATTAACTTACTAATGCTGTTACTTTTTCCATCTGAATGATAATGCTGTTGGTTTTTCTATTTACATATTAAATTTATCATTAATTATGTGTGCGATTTGATACATAATTGTATGTTGCTAACCTTTATGCTTCCCATTTGGCCAAGGAAAATATATTTTTGCGTGCACGTTCATCGCAGGTAAACCTTAACGCCAGTACGCGATCACCGTAATTCTTCTATGTATTGACAGATTTCGCAGCAAAGATGAAATAGGGAGTAGAGTCCAATTAACCAGGTGCAGTATGATTTTTCTCCTTTTTATATTTACTGCCTCATTACAGTTAGTAAACGAACTTTCCTCTTTTTTTATATATCTGTTACATTGTGCACAGTTCTAAAAGCAGTTAAAGATGTGGCATCCCATAGCTTTATTCGAATAAAGAGAACGAATATATGAAGGGTAAAATTTTTATAAGAAGAAATTTCAGTTATTTGATTAAAATGCCATTCCACCGGGCGTTCTAAAGCTGCCTGTTATAAGTTCTCTTTTAATTTTTTAGTACCTTAATATACCTGTACATTTTTTTTTTTCACTTTGGCTCATTTTTTTAAAACAAAAACGCCATTTTCTTCTTCATTACAGAGCTGATATAAATTTGCGTCTCAATGGGTTGAGCAAAAGAGGACTTTATTACATTCATGTTACATCAATTGCATCTTGTTTCGTTAGCTTAATGCCTCCTATTTTTCTGATTAGTCCTTTTCTGGCTATCTTGTAATCATACCTATTAGCATAGAGAGAATAAAAAGAAGTACTTCGTGAGAGACAGATGTTGCTTTAGAAATACCTTACGGCTTGAAACAAATAAATTCATCGATTCAGGATCACCATTAGCCTCAAATATTCCCATTAATCTCTGATGTTGCTTAATCTTATATTTATAAGACTTTATTCTTACGTATAAATGATAAAGATATTTTTTATGACATTTCAGTGTGCCCCTCACCTAACTTTCCTGGGGACATGCATAACCAGACGGACGACGTGGGATAATACTAAAATCATGTATACGTATGGTATGTAAAAGGAGAGGAATAAAACATGGTTAGAATGTGGCTATTTCAAACTTTGCCAAAAAGGTAACTTATAGTCTATTAGCCAGACCGAAAATGAGAATAAATTTGGTGAATAGATTCAACCTTAATTTTTGGTTACCCTGATGTCTAAAGTATCTAGAAATAGTGTATGGATATTTCGCATCAACAGATTAGTGCCATTTCAGCAGCCATTTTTAAAGATGGATGCGTTTTTTATGCGGAAATTAATTATTCCAGAATTTTTCTTAACTTTTCACTCCATAGAGCTATTACATTGTAATTAGTCTATAATTACCAGTATTAAAATTCTGGAGGCACATATACAATATATAATACGTCAAGTTTTGCACACATCATATATTGAAATATAAAATGTTTTTTGTGAAAAAGGCGTTTTCAAGAAACGTTTTACAAGGAGTTCACAAAGTTTATAACCATTTACAAATTTGGCATCAGATGGTCAGTTTTCATACTGAAAAAGATACAAATACAAATTAAAACATAAGGTTAGTCAGTTACCTCACAAGATCGTACACTGACATATTACATTTGACAACCCATTAATAACATTTTACTCATGACCCAATTATCTCTCAGCTACAATACATGAAAAATATTCGGTGCTACTATAGTGTGATTCCTACCATCAGGACTCTACTATAGTGTGATTCCTACTCTAATTTTCGGATATGAGGTAATTCTTA
>NC_090739.1:92844814-92857314 GCF_036898095.1 Palaemon carinicauda | reverse complement strand
TAATAGGAGTAACAACCAGGGCACAAAAGAGGAAAAAAGAACGTAACCAAAATAGTGAAGACCCCCATCATAAAAGAGAAAATAAAGAATGAGATGAGAGTAGATGGGAGTGAGAGAGAGAGCCGACTCGGGAGAGATAGAGAGAGATGAATATATGTGGATGACCGAGGACATGACCAGGGATGTCCAGAATGAATGCCCTGATGATGCAGGTTTGATTGACTTGGAGTCTGGGACATAAAAGAAGTCCGAGAGGGACAGAAAAATGAGGAATGGAGGGAAAGAGTGCGAGCAGTGATGATTGGAGAGTTATCCGTCATTTCTGAATATGCCTCGTGAGAAATTTTTTGTTGAAAATGATGTCATATATTGTGCTTACGAGAAGAGGGGAGGGGAATTTTGTGCACGGGTAGTTCTTCCTCCCTCTTTAATTAAACGAGCCATCCACATTGTACATGCAAGTCCGTATGCAGGGCATTTAGGGATTGATAGAACATTAAGGAGAGCACGTGAATTCTTCTTTTGGTTTGGAATGAAAAAGTCTATACAGAATTATATAAAAGGCTGTCATGCTTGTAACTGTTTCAAAGAACATAAAAACACTGTACCGGAAGCCAGAAAGTGGCCAATTGTTCCCATTAAATTTCATAGAGTGCATATGGATGTAGTAGGACCATTTTCTACTGTGTTAACACAACATAAGTATATATGTGTATTTTTGGATGCATTTACTCTGTACACTCATACTTTCGCAATGTTGGATAAATCTGCAAATTCATTAGCCCAGGCGCTGTGCTCTTTCATTACTAGGTTTGGTTGCCCTAAAAAAAGTGATAAGTGATAATGGTCTTGAGTTTATAAATTAGGTGGTGAAATCGGTCAAGGACTTAATGAAAATTGAACACTTTTCAGTGACCGCATATAGGCCTTCAGCAAATGGCTTAGTAGAGTCGCATAATAGGGAAGTAGTGCGAATTTTGTGTTACTTATTATCGGATGACCCCCTTCATTGGCATGCTTTGCTTCCTACAGCTGAGCTAGCTTTGAACATTGCATATAATGCTTCGCTCAGGGACAAGCCTTTCTTTTTAGTGTATGGGCAGGATCCTGTGTTACCATATACGGTTCTCATTAATTCGCAACAATTCCCAAATTATTCAACTGAGCAATACCGTGTATATTTATTAAATTTATTGAGGAGAGTAATGAACACCACTGAAAGGTTTTTGAAAAGAGCTAATGAAAATCACAGCTCAAAGTATGATGGTCGGTTCAAAACCGCACCGGTAAAAATATAAAGTATATGTGGGTTATTGTGTGTATTAGGAACTATTATAACCTTTGAAACACAAACTAGAGCCAGCGTATTTTGGTCCTTACCGAGTAACGATGGTTAAGTCTAACACAGTTGTGATACAAAGCATTGTTAATGTCGCAGTGTCTGAACATCATAAGAACACATACATGTGGTACCTGAAGAGGTAGTTTTCAAAAGTGTTCGTCCTTACCCCTGCATACGTGACGTCCCTCTAGTTGATGAGTAGATTTTTTTTTCTTTTCCCTTGCTATTGTTGTTTGAATAGACCCCATTTCTTCTTTCGACGTGTTTTAAATAAAGGCGATAATAACAATGTCTTATGTTGATGCTAAATTTATATGTAAAATGTTGTGGTAATTTTACTGAGTGTGGAATTACGTACAACGTTGTTGAGTGAACCTTAAAACAATCAGAGGTTAAATAGATCAAGTAAGATCCGTCAAGCGGATGCTGTATTATTCATGTATTTATTTGATTCCTGATTGCTAGGGCCGGGGTTGTTCCCGAATGGCAAGTGGCTGCGGGATTAAAGTTCAGCCTTGCGGATAGGCAGTATTAGAGAATGTGTAGATGTGAATACCTTATACTTAATGTTAAAAGGGAAGGGCAGGAAGATGAATGATTTTCTCAGAAAACGGCTAGTGGCCACTGGTTGAAAGTTGCAAGTGCAAGTGTTGTAGTGATTTAAATAAATAGTGAAACGGAGGTAGTGAGATGTGTTGCGAAACTGTGCCGTAAACCCGGACAAGTAAAATCGAGGGATGAAGGAATATCTATTCCTACCCCTGTCCCGCCAAGAAGCCCGTATTGCCCGCAGCCAGATGGAGGTTATTGATGAGGTTTTATAGACCTAATATTGTGGGGTTTTTTTTTCACTTTGGGCATTCTGTGTTTTGATTGCAGTGGTCTTAAAAAGAAATGAGTGGATTTATTCATATTGTTTCGTGTACATATTTACATGCAATATTTATTTTTTTTATTTTTTAGGTGATTTATATATATATATATATATATATATATATATATATATATATATATATATATATATTATATATATATATATTTATATATATATATATATATATATATATATATATATATATATATATATATATATATATATATATATTATGTTGCATTTCTATTTAGTACATGCCATGCCTATTCCGGGTCTGAGTGTTCTCCGTATGTCATTGATTAGTGAGGGCAAGTGCGCACCTCCTCCCGGAGTGAGGAGCTTCGGGGGGGGGGGGGGAGGGGGGGAGTAATGTCCTTATTCGTGCATATAGTTGTTTTGTATATTTAGGTAAATGAACTCAATATTCAAGTATATTCAACAAAAACCTTTGTGTCTGCATGTTTTGCAAGAGCTGCATTTTGATAACGCAGGCACTACTATGAGATTCAGGGCCTCTGTAACACGGTTTTTTGGACTTTGCTCCTTATCAAAGCATCGAATGTAGCGGAAAGTTGACATATGTATATTTTACAACCACACACAAATTTTGTCAGCATTATCATTAACCTAAACCCGATAGTTCTAATTTTTATAGAGTAAAAATGATCTAGCCGACGCCATGGCCAGTGATAACAAGCCAAGAGTTGAAAACATTCATTACGTAGGCAATGTAAACACCTTTTGACAAAATTTTGCCCCGCCCATCCACCAGACACCCATTCACCTTGTTCCATCTGCTCTGAAACCCATAACAGTCAAGAATGGCTAACAGGATTTGGAATTGCCCCCGTGGTTGAAAAACTGCATTTGTCTTACGACTTGCAACTTTATACAGTCAAGAGAAAGCCCGTTGCCATATTACTATATCCTGAATAGGTAATTATTCAGTTTCTAGTTTAAATCCAATATTTATCGTCTGATTTGTATTTAGCGTAACATGATTATAATACTTGTAATGTCATTCAGGCTTTTGAACATTTCCATTAACTATTCACTATGCCACCAGAGAGAGAGAGAGAGAGAGAGAGAGAAAGAGAGAGATTGTATGTAAACAGTCTTTATATAACTATTTTTGTTAAAATAAGAATTTTGTGCTAAACTCTCCATCAGACCAACGGATCATCCGATATAATTTTTTTTTTCTTCTTCTTAGGCTGTACGACGGTGTTGGCTATGTTTTAGGCATGACTGCATTTTGTGAATAAATCATGAATAGTTTTAGGAGTTTTATTTGTTCATCTAATGGGAATTTATAGAAGTAAAGTGAACATAATTCATTTATCCTTTAAAATAATTACTACATGTAGCAAAACAAATAGTAGTAAAGATGATAATGCAATGAAGGAATGATACCATACTTTATCTTTAGCTTCAACATCGGCAATAACATACCCAGTTACCATGATTTGTCAGCTTGATGAAATAACCTATCATCTAATGTTAAACTTAATTTCTGAGGAGGCCATGGCTTATTGCACAGTGAAAAAACATGACAAAGACTTTATGAATGGCGGAACGATACAGAAATGTGGGTGGGGTATCTGTGCTAGCGTAGTAATACTACTGTAGCAGTAGTGCCGCAACAGTAGTATACATGAATTAAACGTTTAGGCCAACTGCTGGGATCCTTGAGGATCATTTAGCACTTCTTACAACTACTCGAGAAATGAGTTTTTATAGCCAGAATTTAAATTTTCTGATCCAACAATGCCCATGATAGCCTTCAGTGTTATCCTGAATTATAACCAGGCCAAAGTGGGTGGAGCCTCATGAAGTCATCATTCTGACGATAATTATTGGTGAAGGTTTAAAGTCAAAATACAGTACCGTCTATTTTTTTTTTTTTTTTTTTTTTACAGTAAATAGGTAGGTAGATAGACAATAAATAAAAATTGCTTGACATGGGATATAGCAGGTATCAAATCAAGCTTGTCTACTACGTTTTTGAAAATTACCAACTATTCCCTACACCTTGTCAATCTGATTATGACCTATAAAGTAGACTGTAATTTCTTAGGAAACTTATTTTGGAGTTAGACTAATAATCGAAGTGTTTTTGTATTTATTAACATATTTTGTTGGTTCGTTCATTGTGACAATTATCAGTGGAGAGGTTTCAGAGATCATAAAGGTGTACTGCTTTGCTTTTATTTCAACTTTTGTGTCATTGTTGGCAGAGGTATAGCCTTCGATACGCATAGCCAATCATTGATCGAGAAAGAGGGAAGAAATGCCGTCATAAGTTACGTAACGAGTGCGTTTGAAACCTTTTCTCTTAGTAAGTTGGCCCGTCTTCAAAAAACATAACTTTTACATTATAAGTACCAAATTTATTCAACCTACGTAATGCAGAATATAGTCAAAATTCATGTGTAGATATAATGTGCATTCTGAAGAAGCGTTATATTTATGAAATTCATAGATAAGAAATTATTGCGAAATAACCGTGTTACAGAGGCCTGGAATCTCATAGTAAGTAGTTGCCAATGCACGCGATTTGACAAGACCCTCACCTGAGAGGGCAATTGTGTAATATGTACTTACGAACGAACCTTTTTTAATCAATAAAGAAAACCCATATGATTCCGTCTGCATAGGTCATATATATAAGTATATATATATAATTATATATATATATATATATATATATATATATATATATATATATATATATATATATATATATATATATATATATATATATATATATATATATATATATATATATATATATATATATATATATATATATATATATACAGTATATATGTACATATATATATGTATATATATATATATATATATATATATATATATATATATATATATATATATATATATATTTATATATATATATATACATATATATGCTTAAATATATAAATATATATAAATATATATATATATATATATATATATATATATATATATATATATATATATATATATATATAAAGGATTTTGAGCGAAGCGAAAAATCTATTTTAGGGTGAGATAGCCATGTCGTCCTGATGGAAGTTCCTATAGGGTAGCTTCCTAGGGTATATTACAACTACGGCGATATTCCCAGAGAATTTACCTTAAGGTACCAGAATTCTAACTCCTGGAGCGAGTATCCCTCGTGAAAGGGATATCGCGACATATCAGAGGACGTATTCTAGACACGTCACATGGCAATCTACGACCTGAACAGAGATTCGTCTCGTAGGAGGGAGATTGACGAGATACGAATTCGGGAAAGAAAAAGGGGAGCCGCTCCCAAGGCTTCCCTATCCCCCGATTCGTATGCGTGCCTGGCGCCAATCCTGGCGCCATCTGTATTCCTTGTAGCGTACACGAGGTGCTACAGATACTGTATGTAGGGAGGGGTCCTACAGCCCTTTCTTAGAAAGGCAAGGGCAGGTCCATCAGGACGACATGGCTATCTCACCCAAAAATAGATTTTTCGCTTCGCTCAAAATCCGTTTTTTGGGCTCAAGCCATGTCGTCCTGATGGAAGTGTACCAGAGCATTACTGTATCTGTGGATTCTCAGAACGTGCCGTACTCCCCGGAGGTATTTATTCCCGGTCGACTAGACCTAGAGACCTAATATGTTACCGTTATACATCTTTTCAACTAACTATAAACTATGTTAGAGCTTCCTGCCCCCTACAGGGAAGAGTCCTACTAGACTCTGGAAAGTCTCGAAGAGTACATATATCTATGTATGAATACCAGGCAAGCTAATATAGTGGTCTCGCCCTATATTAAGTAAAGCATAGTTTGTATAGAACCACTGCGTCAATATATTGACCAGTAATCCGCACAATACTTGTATTGGACAAAGGTTTATATCCGCATAGGAAGAAACTAATAAAACCGCCCTCGTCCCTTTATGGGACGGAGTCCTCCCATTAGGGGACTTACATAAACCAATGCAACATAGCTTGCATAACAGAACAATTCTATCAGAATTATCCCAGATAAGATACATAGAATTAAAATGCTCAATTATACCAATAAATTGACACAGGTGAAAGAGACGCAAGGTTCTCAAGAACAAGTTTATTGACAGATAATAAACAGACAGGTTAACAACAAATATATATATTTATATAAAAGAGGGTAACCCAAAACTTTAAGCATAAGTATGATAGTAAACAGAACTTGTTTATCTGAAAGAAAAACCATTAAACACCACTTTAATAAGATACCAAGGTATCAAGTCATAAAAAATCTGTTTTACAAATCAATCACATTAGCGTTAGAAACGCTTGGCACACATGTCTGAACTTATGCAAGGTTCACCTTTGAAAGAAGGAACAGTCTATATGGGCACTTGGTGCCCTCATTTAGTTTGTAGTACAGTATGTACCTACACACTCACCCTGGACTTAATCGTCCCAATTAAGACCACTGTTCCTCGCAGAGTTAAACAGTAGGGTTAACTACACGACCCACTGCTACCACAGATCTCTTAAGTTCCTCTACTTGCTTCGCATAGTGGCGAAAGAACACCCTGGAAGACTTCCAGCCCGTGTATGAACGGAGATGTTCAAAATCCATACAATTAAAGAAATTTAGGGATGAGGCAACTTTCCTCGGATCGTGACCTGCGGGTGTACTGTCAGGATCCGCTCTGCGAATAAAATATGTCATTTTCGCTCTGAGTTGATTCAGAGATAAATTTGAGCCTGATGTTTCTCCCCTGAATAGTTGACTACCCTTGAAGTCTGAAGTTCTACGAAGATAGACCTTTAGGCATTCTACTGGACATAGAGATGCATCTTCTTTCAGAGGGCAGATTCTCCAGGGACCCCACCTGTTGGTGGGTAACTCATTCTTGGCGAGAAACGTAGGATCCGGAAACAGGTTCAGCTCCCCCCCATCCAGGAACTGAACACGACCTGCCTCTCTCGAGAGGGCTACGATCTCACTAACCCTGGCCCCGGACGCGAGTGCAAATAGGAAAATAACTTTTTGCGTTAAATCCTTTAACGCACATTCTTCATTGCTCAACAGGGAGGCGAAATGAAGAACTTTGTCTAAAGACCATGAGATGGGCTTTGGAGGTGCTGAAGGTCTGAGCCTAGCGCAGGCTTTCGGAACTTTATTAAAGATCTCGTTACCTAGGTCGATCTGGAAGGCAAATAAAATGGGTCTCATCAAAGCCGATTTACACACTGAAATCATGTTAGCTGCCAATCCTTGGCCATGGAGGTGGATGAAGAAAGATAAGCAGAAGTCTGTTGAGATCTCCTGCGGATTCTTTGCCTTTACAAAGGCCACCCATTTTCTCCAAGATGACTCATATTGCCTTCTAGTCGATTTGCACTTGTATTCCTCTAGGAAGTCTATGCTGGCTTTCGAAATCCCGAAACGCTTTCTCACCGCTAGGGCGAGAAAATCATGAGCTGCAGGGTCTGGGTTTTCTTTAATGAAGCGCAGACAGTCGACTTCTGGACTCGCTTGGTCAGAACTGGATGTGGTAGCGGCACGAACTTCATCTGTAGTTCCAACGCCAAGGGGAACCACATACTGTTCGCCCACTTGTGGGCCACTATTGCCGCTACCCCCTTGAAGGATCTCAGTTTGTTGAGGACCCTCAACAGAAGGTTGTGAGGAGGGAACAGATAAATCCTGGACCATCTGTTCCAGTCGAGGGACATTGCGTCCACTGCTTCCGCTAAGGGGTCCTCGTACGGGGACACGTACAGGGGCAATTTCTTGTTGTCTTTCGTCGCAAAGAGGTCTATTTGCAGTTCTGGGACTTGATTCAGAATGAAGGAAAATGATCCTGCGTCTAAGGACCATTCCGACTCTATCGGTGTGAACCTGGATAGAGCGTCCGCTGTCACATTGCGGACTCCTTGAAGGTGAACTGCCGACAGGTACCACTTCTTCTTTTCCGCCAATCGGAAAATGGCTAACATCACTTGGTTGAGAGGTGGTGACCTCGACCATTGTCGATTCAAGCATCTCACAACCACCTCGCTGTCTGTCACCAATCTTATGTGGATCGAGTGACGCGGGGAGACTTTCTTTAAGGTAAGGAGCACTGCCATAGCTTCTAGAAAGTTTATATGAAAGGTCCTGAATAGCTTGGACCAAGTCCCTTGGACTTTTTTCCGATGAGAGTGACCTCCCCATCCCTCCTTTGAGGCGTCTGAGTGAATCGTCATCGACGGGGGAGGTGGCTGAAGAAGAACCGACTTCTTTAGATGTCTGGCTTGGGACCAAGGTCTGAGAAGAGTACGTAGCCGAGGCGGCACTGGTCTTCTCAGGTCTCTTCGCGCGTTTGATGCATACCTTCTCCAAACTCCGGTTGCATCCTTTAGCTGTGCTCTTAGCACTGGGTCTGTCACTGAAGCAAACTGGAGAGAGCCTAGTACCCTCTCCTGTTCGCGTCTTGATATCCTTTCGGAATCTAGAAGTCTCTTGACAGAGCCCGCTATCTCCTTCCTTTTCTTCATTGGGATGGAGAAACTGTGTGACAAAAGGTCCCAGTGGATTCCCAGCCACTGGAACTTTTGGGATGGAGAAAGTCGAGACTTTTTCTTGTTGATCTTGAAGCCTAGGTACTCTAGGAACTGGATCACCTGACTGGAAGCTTGCAAGCATTCGGTCTCGGATGCTGCCCACACCAGCCAGTCGTCCAGGTAGGCTACTACCTGAATTCCCTTTAGGCGTAATTGTTTGAGAGCTGCGCTCGCAAGCTTCGTGAAAATCCTTGGGGCTATGTTTAGCCCGAATGGCATGGCTCTGAAGGCGTACAGTTTCCGTTGTAGCCTGAACCCTAGGTAGGGGGAGAGTCGACGGCTGATTGGAATGTGCCAATAGGCGTCTGACAAGTCTATAGAGACTGAGTATGCCCTCTTGGGCAGTAAGGTCCTTATGTGTTGCAGTGTTAGCATCTTGAATTTGCAATTCACTATGAACTTGTTGAGTGGTGACAAGTCCAGAATGACTCTGAGCTTTTCCGAGTCTTTCTTGGGAACACAAAACAGCCTCCCTTGGAATTTGATGGACTTCACCTTTCGGATCACATTTTTCTCCAACAGTTCTTGAACGTACTCCTCCAAAATGGGGGTGGAGTGTTGGAAAAACTGAAGGCATGGGGGTGGAGTGCTGTACCAGCTCCAACCCAGTCCATTCTTGAGTAGGCTGTGGGCCCAGGGATCGAAGGTCCAGCGATCCCAAAATTTCATCAGTCTCCCTCCTACCGGTATCATTTCACTTGGACTGCCGTCCTGAGGTCTTGCCTCCCTGACCACGACCACCTCTGAATCCCCTTCCCCTTGAGGGGCGCCTAGACGAGCCTCTGGCTGCTCCTCTAGGTTTTGCACGAAAGGAAGAAGACTGTCCTTCGAACGTTGGGGCGAATGTGGTTGACTGACCTGGCACAGCCTGGGGTACCCACTGAAAGGCAGTCGGGGTTTGTGCCACCATCTGGGGCACTGGAGGCAAAGGCAATTGCAGTTGCTGTTGCTGTCTATAAGGCTTGGCTGGCCGAAATGGTAGCCTAGTCTTCATATTCTTCCTCTTTGGTTGAGGACCCTCATCCGGGGAAGATTTTCTTTTGATAGCCAGGCCCCACTTCTGGAGAAGGTTTCTATTCTCCACGGCGGCCTTATCAACAACCTCTTTGACCACATCGGTAGGGAAAAGGTCTTTTCCCCAAATGTTGGAGGAGATTAATTTCCTTGGTTCGTGTCTCACCGAAGCCCCGGCGAACACGATCTCCCTGCAAGCTCTCCTTGCCTTGATGAAGCCATAAAGGTCCTTCGTCACTGTGGCTAGGTGAGACTTAGCCACTACCATGAACATTTCATGGACCTTAGGGTCACTTGCCATTGTCTCAAGAGTGGTCTGATGAGACATTGAGGCAGCCAGTCTTTCTTTGGTCTCGAACTCTCTTCGTAAAAGAGATTCGGGCAGCTTGGGGAGGTCCTCGCCGAATTGCCGTCCGGCAATGTCAGCCTCCAACTTTCCCACTGAGAATGTCAGATGGACATCCTTCCAGTCTTTGTGGTCCATAGGCAGAGCCAGCGACAAGGGTTTACACTCCTCCAGGGAGGGGCAAGGCTTGCCGGCCTCGACTGCCTTTAGGACAGCCGCAAACCCTTTTTGTAAAAAGGGGAAGGCTCTATCAGGAGAGGACACAAAAGAAGGGAGCTTCTTGCTCAATGCAGCTACCTTCGAATTCGAGAAGCCCCTCTCTTTCATCGAGGATGAAAGTAGGGCTTGAGCCTTAGCGTGGTCCATAATAATGACCTCCTTCGGCTCTGTCTCCTCCCTTGAAGCTGGTTCTTTTCTCAGCCGGACATAGCAGTCCGGATATGATGCCTTGCTGGGCCAGAATTCTACCTCCTCTAGGGGAACTGAACCCAGCTTATCCAAAATGACGATCTTACCAGTCGTCATTGGCATGTGCTCAGCATACCTCCATGGGTTAGCATCTGAGCATATGGGAAGGTCTTTCACATTGAGCCTTTTCTGGGGCCCATGTGATTCTGCTAGGGACTGCATACGCAGTTCCATTGCAGCCGCCTTCTCCTGATTCTCCTTCTGCATTTGTTGGATCATTCCAACAATCGAAGAGAGGGCCTGTCCCAGTTCTACTGGGAGACCAGCCGATGTTGAGGGGATGGGCTCCGGCATCTGAACCGGAGTAGCCGACACCTCGTCGACCCCATCCTCTACGACATCCGGGGTTTGAACTTGATCCTGACCTTCTGCCAGGAGGTCTTCTTCCAAACCTTCGTCCAGGTCAGACATCCTGTCACACAACTGGATGTCTTGCATCGCATCTGCGACTTCCTCGTCCACCTGGACTTGATCTTGAGGGATCTCCTCTTGAGGCTGGGGAATCACTGCTTCAGCTGATGCCTGGGGAAAAAGATACGCCCTCATCTTCTCACTTGGAAGATAAGGGCCAGAGGTGTTCTTCTTGAAGCCCCTTACCCAAGTACGAAGCTTTTCCCTAGCTATATCCCTTGATTCCGCCGTTCTAGGGGAATCAAAAGCCTCAGTAATCAGGTTAGTGCATACAGTACATACCTGAGGGTCCCAATACTGGAGATCATCCTTGGAGACAGCGCATGCTGCGTGTCTCCTACAACAATCATGTCCGCAGAGGTTCTTGCTGTTGACATTGCAGAAAACATTTCTGCACTTCGGAGGGTCCTCCTGTAAAGAGAAAAAATTTCCATGAGTATCAAGTGAACTATGTATCACTGGATATGCATAGTATAGCATAACAATTCATAAAGGAAAGACACACACTTGTGTTTCCCTCACAACCCATTGTTGCAGCCTTCCAGATAATAAAATCAAAATGGTTTATCTCTACTAGAGTAACCAATGCAAGGTTTCCAGAGGAAACAGGTGGAGCTCACACCTAGGCAATGATTTTAAAATCCTGGATAATAGACGGGGAAGAACTCTGCTTCCTGTCTGAGGGCAACAGCAAAGGGCTGTGCAAGAAAACACAATAGTGTTAGAAGATACAGTGCTGTACCTAAACTTTTACTATAGTTTTCTTCTTACTGTATATGCTATACAGAAGAATACTAGTACAGTATAGGAGGATGTGTGCCGGCCTGCCTTTGCCGGCCGGCACACACCACAATTAGCTTTAAAGTATACTACTTAACAGCTATAGGGCGGCAGCCCTCTGGTTCAAATGCCTGTGCCGGCGGCAGCAGCTGCCGGCCAGCAACAGCCAGTGTTGGCCGGCAATGATTGCCGGCCAGCAACTACACAAGGTAGTACCCAGCTGCCGGCCACACTCTTGGTGACCGGCAGACAAGGCCTGACATAAGCCGGCCGGCAAAGGTACAAGACCGATGCCAGCCGGCAGCAAAAGAACCAGAAGACTACACCTGCCCGGCTGCCGGCCTCATAGGCCGGCAGCCGGGACAGGTACAGCACTAGAAGAAAATAGAATGGATGCCGGGATAAGAGTGTACACAACCCCCCAAGCCCGGCAACCGAAAGAGTGCATATAAGGAAGGGGAGAAACTTAATTCAGGCTTCCTTGACCAATGCCGTCCGGCTCTGCCGGCAGGCATGGATGAGGGACCAAGAGAGGTCCGGGCAGCACTCGAAAACATAAGACCCTTGCCGGCCAGCATCTCTGCCGGCCGGCAATGGGCTTAGTCAATTCCACATCCCAACCTATACTAGGTCCAGAAGTAGAATGACGTACAGTACAGTAATACCCCTGCCGGCCAGCTCTGCC
>NC_090739.1:92821623-92829123 GCF_036898095.1 Palaemon carinicauda | reverse complement strand
AAAATACTGATATACATATGATTCGGTAACTTTGCTAAAGAATAGTTGTTACCTTTGTCAAAAACAGAGATTATTATAATACGGTAACTAATAAAAATATTAGTTACCCTGGTAAAGATACAATTTTAGTGCACAAACACGAATTCCTGGTACGTACACGTACCACGGTTTCGTACATATATATATATATATATATATATATATATATATATATATATATATATATATATATATATATATATATATATATATATATATATATATATATATATATATATATATATATATATATATATATATATATATATATATATATATATATATATAGAGGGCTTATATATTTTATTAGATGCCCATAGATTCTGTTTCTTAACATTCAGGCTTATATATTTTATTAGGTGCCGAAAAAACGATTTATTTTTCAAATGTTTTTTAAATGTTTTTTTTTAAATGCAAATGTTCTATAGTCTCTTCTATTACATATTACTAGCGTACTAACTGCTTTTCGTGCACAACACTTTTCCAAGACAATATTACTCCTTTGAACGAATGAAGGGGCCAGTTTCAAACGGCTTTAAATTGAAATAAATAAGGAGTTTTATCTGGACATGGCAAAACGTTCTGTTTGATCTCAATACTGTTACTCTTTAACCTACGCCAAACAAGGATGTTAACAGCGATGAATATCATCACCGTAACACTTACTCCCGCTAGTAGTATGTAAAAGCGACATTCTTCATAAGTCGGTGTCGGGTGGTCCATCTCGGTCAATTACATCAACCGCTTAGCCACATGTGCATTGTATGGGAGAGGTAAAGATGGAATCGTTGTTGACCACGTGAAGTTCGCGAAGTAGGCTCGTTCTCTGATGATAGTCTTGATTCCATGCACCGTATAATTTGGGGACGTCCCGATACAACCATCTGCTGCAACGAAGATTTGGGAATAGGACATGGATCCGTCCGGGCATGATACATCGAAGCCGGCCTTGTCGTATCGTATCCACGAGCCGTTGTTCAGTCTGCAATTGAACTTATTATTGTCAAATGGATAAAGCCTATCCAGACAATTTTCATTTGTATGGGAGAGAGCACCGTTTAGTGCTATACCTAACTCGCATGAATCCATTAAGTTTTTATGGAATTCAAATGAGTCAGCTGTACATATTTTTTTATCCATTGCATCTGAACAGTGAGTTAATTGATTTAAGTCTTTATTGACTGTATATGTTTCCTTATCTGGGGAAATCAATACGTGTCCTGTCAAACTGGATATTACTGGATTTGAGTGATTCATCATGAAAGTCGGAAATGGTGATATCCTGTAAGATTGCCAGGCATCAGAAGAATCAAAGGGAATTGTAATCATAATCCTGTGATTTACAACGCTTACTGTAATTAGGCTGTAATAAAATTCTAACCTACGTGCGTCTAACAAAGGAATATAAACTAATTTCTCCCGTCCGTTCTCCACAATTAACATTAAGTCTCTTATTGGCAACAAATGGGGTGACAGTACACCTTTAGTTGCGAACGTGATAGCTTCCACATAGTCTTTTGATTTCTCAATGAAATGTGCAATTCTATTATGTATGTGGTCTATTTTTGAATCATAATACGTTAACGTTGCCAACAAATCCTGTACTTCCATAGTCTGGTTGATATTACTAGAATGTTCATTTACCAAAACCATAATTTGATTGATTGAAGCTAACTGATTCCTTAGTTCTGACATAATCAATTCATCTTCATGAGTCAAAAACTCAATTTTCTTATTTTGATTGGTAATCTTAAGACGATTGGAAATTCCTAAACCTAAACTTGCAATAGAACCAAAGATGTTTAGTGCAGCAAAAATAAACGGGTTACGTTTCTCAAGATTATCGTGTCCTACAGTCCACATCAAAAGGTCACGAGCCAAAGATTCTGCCTCGTAAGTCTTATTTTGCAAGTCGTCAGATAGCATCTCTGCAACTTTTAGTGTCGATGCAAGCGAACTCTGTATTAAAAGGAAAATGTCTTCTATGCATTTCATTTAATGAACCAGCAAACCTTGAAATGGCGCTTTTTAAGCTAGTGACGTCATTCTCTGGGAGAAAAATTGCTTGCATACGCACTTCAACAACTACGTTACTTGATGTAATAAAAATGTCTTCTTGTCTTTCAACAATAGTGCCATATTTAAAATCTATACTTTTAGTTTTAGAGCTCATCCCACACAAGAAAAATGTCTGAGCGAACAATATCACTCCCAACAACAAAAACTTCATCTTGGAAACCTGTAACGAGAAAAATATATGTAATTACTCCAGTATTAAGAAGAAAAACTTTTAACATATAATGTAATGAAAAAAAATAAAAATCTTTCCCTCACTTCTTTCCCTCTTATTTTAATTTCTTATGTGAGCCAATGGTACGATTCTCTCATCAGTGGGTTGGGATACGTTTTGAACTCTAAACCTATTGGCCCTTAATGTTTCCAAAATGTTAAATGGGCCTTCAAACTTAGTGTTAGTTTATAATTGAGTCCTTTACGTACATTTACCTGTATGTATACATTATCACCCATGGTATATGTTTTAGTTGGCTTCGCTATTTTATCATGATTCCTTTTCATTATGATTTGTGATTCTTCTAAATTCTTTCGAAGGATATCTAAACGACTTTTGCTTGCATTTATACATTCTTTTGAAGGAATTGATAGATTAGTTGTAGGCGTTAATACATGGAAAGGCGTTCTAACTGGGGTACCATACAATGCTTCGTGCGGTGACATTTTAATTGATATATGATATGAATGATTCAGAGTACTCAGTACCGCAGGTATTGCAATATCCCAGATGGGGTCTGATCCCCCTAGTGTTACTCTTAATATATTTAAAACCTTCCTACTTGCTCTTTCCATGGTATTTATTTTCTTTATGCTAAGGAATTCACACAATGAGGTAAGAAAGTGATTATTAAATTCTCCACCCGAGTCTGAGATTATCATGTATGGAATTCCATGTTTACAAATGTAACACTCGTAAAACTTTCTAGCGCATTCAATCGCAGTTTTAGTTTTAAGCGCTATTAGTTCTGTATATCGAGTTAAAGCATCTACAATTACTAAGAGGTGCTTATTTCCTCTGTCTGACTCGTAAAATCCTGTTAATAAATCTAAATGTATCCTTTCAAAGGGTTGATTGGGTACGAGATAAGCCCCTAGGCGGACAGTTGTTTTCGTATCCCCTTTGTTTTCTTGCCATGTGCAACAATTAGCTATATGTTTTTTTATATCTGTAAGCATCGTATGCCAATAAAACAATGATTTGGCTTTCTGGGACATTAATGAGAACCCCGGGTGTCCATGCAATGGATTTGCATGCAACCAATTCAGGACAGTGGAAATAAGTGAAATTGGTACCACTACCTGGTCGTTAGTTACATGTGGTGTATTGCGGGTTTTCCTTGTCACAGTCCTACACAGAATATTGTCTTTGATTATATAATTCTGCTGCTTATACTTTATATATTCCTTTTCCTTATGATTGCCTTTCAAAGCATTTATAATTTTTTCTAATTTCTGATCTTTTCTTTGCTCAGTCTGTAATAATTCAGCGCTCCAGCCCAAATCTTCTTGTTCAGATATCGTTTTAACAATAGGCATGGATGTATGTTGATATATCTATTAATTCAGCCAAAGGCTCCGTACAAGATGACACGGGGTTGCGTGATAATGCATCAGCAATGATATTTGCTTTCCCAGGTAAATACCCGATTCTCGCGCCAAAGTCTTGAATGATCAAATGCCACCGAGTTCGTTTGGGGCTGTGGTTGAAGCCTTTAAAGAAGTCAGTTAGTGGTTTATGATCAGTAAGAACCTTAACAGGATAACCATATATTATGAACTTAAAATGCACTAGTGAATTAACAATAGCTAGCCCTTCCTTGTCTATTACTGCATACATACTTTTGGAAGTTCTCAGTTTTCGAGAATAAAAAGCTATCGGGAAAAATTGTTTATCATATTGCTGAAGCAATACCCCACCTACTCCTAAGTCTGAGGCATCTGTTGCAATGAAGAATTCCTTACCAAAGTCAGGAAATCTTAAGATAGGAGAACTACACAGTTCATCTTTCAAGGTATTAAACACCTGTTGATGCTGCTCAGACCATATGAAATCTACGCCCTTCTTCGTAAGATCAGTTAAGGGAGCGGCTATTATTGAATAATTGCGTATAAAACGCCTGTAATATCCACTACAACCCAGAAATTGCTGTATTCCCTTGACATTACTAGGTATCGGAAAGTTACGGATAGCCGACACCTTATCATGGACTACTTTAAGACCATGGCTTGACACCATAAAACCCAAATAGACTAATTCTGTTTTGAAAAATTCACACTTACTAATCTTTACCCTTAAGTTATGTTGTCTTAGTCTCTGTAGTACTAGTTCTAATTTACGTAGATGTTCTTCTAAGAGGTTGGAAAAGATCACAAGGTCGTCCATATAGGCATGCAATATATCCCCTAGCAAATCTCCAAACACTATGTTAATCATTCTTGTAAATATTATGGGAGCACAACGTAAACCAAAAGGCATCCGTAAAAATTCATAATGTCCCCTGGCTGTGCTGAAGGCTGTGTATGGGATACTATTTTCTTCTAATGATACCTGGTGAAAGCCTTTAAGTAAGTCCAAACTGGTAAAATATTTATTCTGACCTAACAAAGATAAAATATCGTCAGTACATGGCAATGGGAATCGATCAGGGATCGTCTCCTCGTTTAGGCGACGGAAGTCTACGCAATACGCCATGTTCGATCTTTTTTTCGGTACAACTATTAATGGAAAATTATAAGGGCTGTTCGATTTCCTAATGACTCCTTCTTCTAGCATTTTACCTACTTCATCATTTATTTCATTCTGGAATTTCATAGGGAGTCTGTACAAGGGTACATAGATAATTTTCTGCTTGTCCTTTAACCTTATTTTATGCTCGATCACATCTGTTTTTCCTAAGGATCCATCCGTAGTGGAAAAAAACATCATGATATTCAGTTAGAAGTCCAGAAATTTTCTGCTGAATTTCTTCGTCTTGAATGTCTTTACTGATTTTATTTTTAATAGATTGCAAAAGGGACTCATCCGCAACTGATTGAGCGTGATTGATTTCAGCAACGGTAAGAATACGATGTTTATAAACTTCTATATCCAAGATATGTTGATTTTTGTGAATTACTAAACTGGTATTTAAATGATTACAGACTTCAATATTACATTGTTGATGTGAGCCTACTGTATAAACAGCTTGTGTGACAGACAATCCATTAGTTTTCAAAGTGTCGGAAAGGATTAATATTTCAGATCCCGGTAATGTTTTCTTTACTTGCACTATTAAATTCGAAGGTACGTTTGGCTCGATAGATTGCGTGCAAGATGATATTACGGGTGAACGAGAATTCTGTTGGGTCGCGTATATTATTTCTTTATTAGTGAGACAAGTTATTGGTTCTTCAACTAACGTCACTGTTTCTTTTGTCGTCTCCTTTTTATCCAAAACTGATTTTAAGGTATTGGAAGACTTATAGAATTTTCCTTTGATATACACGCCGTGCTTGGCAGGGGCTAAGATAATGTTTTGATTGCCCATAGATGGGTATCCTATAATTACAGCTGGATATATATCAATGTTTTGTACAACAACAAATGTATCGGCAAACGTGCGCTTACCGACCTTGAACTGAACATGAGTTACGCCTATTACGTTTAATTCATTATTTCCTATACCCAAGAGTCTTACTCCGGATTTTTCTATTGGAAAGTTCGAAAACAACAAATGATGTGTCCTCAAATCCATGATATTACGTGGACTACCAGAGTAAAAAAATAATGTAAATGATCTCTGTTCTAAATTTACAGCATATAATGTTGGTCGTAACTCATTTTGGCTTATTATTGTATGAATTCGTTGCAAATCTACGGGAGCATGCACTGATTTACTTAATTCGGCCTTGTGTTTCATAGGAAAATCTATTGCCTCACAATGATCTGATAAAACATTAAATTGATTATTCAATACTACTGATGTTGACATGAATGACCTTGACCCAACATCACTCTCTTCCCCACTGGAGTTAATTATGTGGTATTTGCTTTGCTCTGCACAGTCTGAAAATTAGTCTGACCTTGCGATGTCTGGTTTGACGACCCAGGATCAGCGTTATTCGAAGAACTGTTTGTTTGTTTCAGATTCTGAACTACATTGACGTTTGGCTGTTTCTTCTTATTGAAATGAGGATTTTTTTTTTATTTCCATATGGAACTGACTGTGGAATTGACTGTGTATTTCTAGGATTCTGTTGTGTCTTACGCGAGTAGCACTGACTATATGAATGAATCGAATTATTATGTATCGAACAGAATTTCGTTCTGCAGTCCGCAATCAAATGACTTTGACGTTTGCAATTATAACACGTCATTCCTGCAACTTGACTATCATTAACTACATTTACTTGTTGTGGCTTTGTTTCATTTTTTGCAAAAACTTGGGTTAACATGGGATCAAGATCAGGACACTTAGACATGTGTTTTTTTATCTGTTTATATACATTCAATTCCGTACTTAATGGCGTTAACTTTTTATCAAAACACCGCACTAAAGCTTCAGGCAACATAAGTGTCATGCAAGTTAAATACATTAATCGTAAAAAATCTTTCACGGAGATGTTATCTCTAGTAACCCAATTGGAATTACCTAAAATATCTTGATATTCATTAAGCCTATTGGCTATGAGAGCTGCTCTCTCAATAACATTAAGCCGAGTCATAGTGGCTTGATTAAGTGTATTTCTTAATGTTAAAACTACATCAAAGGCTTCTTCACCCCCATAGACCGTACGTAGCCTAACTGTGAAATCGTCCCAGGTAACTGCTTTTTGAAATGAAACACCCCTTAAATACGCACTCGCACCTCCTTTAGAAAAGTCTATAAAATTTTTTGCTTCTTGTAATTGTACCAAAAGGTCTACGATTTGTTTGGCATTTAAATGGGCATCGACGGATGAAATCCATGACTCCACATTCTGAGGCAAGAACCCATTAACCCGACCCTGAAAAGGAAGAATTGCAGAGCGAGCATTTACAAGTGTCACAATAGGAAGGGGGTTACCATGTCCTGCTGTTGGGTTACTCGGTCCAGGGGCTGGGCTCACAGGGGGCGTCATGTTTACGGTATTTCTTTTCCTATCTCTACGACCCCTTGCAATCCTATCAAAATATCTATATGAATACAGACGTCCACTGCGTAAACGCATAAGCACTAAATGATAAAGATTATAACAAAATTCCCCAAAACAATGATACTGATACAAAGATATTTCCCGAGAACTTCTGGAAGAAAACGGAATACAAAGATATTTCCCGAGAATATCTGAAAGAAAACGGAATTAGCACAGAGAGAAAAAAAAATTCTAGACGAGAATTCGAAGTTGAACACAGTTTCCTTTAATGAA
>NC_090739.1:92811623-92816623 GCF_036898095.1 Palaemon carinicauda | reverse complement strand
CGTCGTTCTACATCTGGACCTAGTATAGGTTAGGATGTGGAATTGACTCAGCCCCCTGCCGGCCGGCAGAGCTGCCGGCTGGCAAGGGTCTTATATTTTGAGTGCTGCCCGGACCTCCCTTGGTCCCTCATCCATGCCTGCCTGTAGAGCCAGACGGCATTGGCCAGGAAGCCTGAATTAGATTCTCCAATTCCTTATATGCACTCTTTTGGATTGCCGGGCTTGGAGGTAGTGTACACTCTTATCCCGGCATCCATCCTATTTTTCTTCTAGTGCTGTACCCGACCCGGCTGCCGGCCTATGAGGCCGGCAGCCGGGCAGGTGTAGTCCTCTGGTTCTTTTGCTGCCGGCTGGCATCGGTCCTGTACCTTTGCCGGCCGGCTAATGTCAGCCCTTGTCTGCCGGTCACCAAGAGTGTGGCCAGCAGCTGGGTACTACCTTGTGTAGTTGCCGGCCGGCAGCCATTGCCGGCCGACATTGGCTGTTGCCGGCCAGCAATTGCTGCTGACCGGCACATGCATTTGAACCAGAGTTCTGCCGCCTTATAGCTGTTAAGTAGTATACTTTAAAGCTAGTTAGGGTGTGTTGCCGGCCGGCACGTATCCTCCTATACTGTACTAGTATTCTTCAGTATAACATATACAGTAAGAAGAAAACTATAGTATGGGTTTTGGTACAGCACTGTGTGTTCTAACACTTTTGTGTTTTCTTGCACAGTCCATTGCTGTTGCCCTACAGATAGGAAAGTGAGTTCTTTCCTGTATATTATCCAGGATTTTAAAATCATTGCTTAGGTGTGAGCTCCACCTGTTTCCTCTGGAAACTTTGCATTGGTTACTCTAGAAGAGATTAACCATTTGATTTTATTATCTGGAAGGCTGCAGCAATGGGTTGTGAGGGAAACACAAGTGTGTGTCTTTCCTTTCTGAATTGTTATGCTATACTATGCATATCCAGTGATACATAGTTCACTTGATACACATCTGGCCACAGTGACGAAGGACCTTTATGGCTTCGTCAAGGCAAGGAGAGCTTGTAGGGAGTTCGTGTTCACCTCGGCTACGGTGAGGCACGAGCCAAGGAAACTAATCTCCTCCAACATTTGGGGAAAAGACCTTTTCCCTACCGACTTGGTCAAAGAAGTTGTTGATAAGGCTGCCTTGGAGAATAGAAACCTTCTCCAGAAGTGGGGCCTGGCTATCAAAAGAAAGTCTTCCCCGGATGAGGGTCCTCAACCAAAGAGGAAGACTATGAGGACTAGGCTACCGTCTCGGCCAGCCAAGCCTGTTAGACAGCAACAGCAACTGCAATTGCCATTGCCCCCAGTGCCCCAGATCGTGGCACAAACCCCGACCACTTTTCAGTGGGTACCCCAGGCCGTGTCGACACAGTCCACGGCATTCACCCCAGCGTTCGAAGGGCAGTCTACTTCCTTTCGAGCAAAGCCTAGAGGAGCAGCCAGAGGCTCGTCTAGGCGCCCCTCAAGGGGAAGGGGATTCAGGGGTGGTCGTGGTCAGGGAGGCAAGACCTCAGGACGGCAGTCCAAGTGAGATGATACCGGTAGGAGGGAGACTTCTGAAATTTCGGGATCGGTGGTCCTTCGATCCCTGGGCCCACAGCCTACTCAAGAATGGACTGGGCTGGAGCTGGTACAGCACTCCACCCCCGTGCCTTCGGTTTTTCCAACACTCCACCCCCGTTATGGAGGAGTACGTTCAAGAACTGTTGGAGAAAAAAGGTGATCCGAAGGGTGAAGCCCATCAATTTCTAAGGGAGGCTGTTTTGTGTTCCCAAGAAAGACTCGGACAGCTCAGAGTCATTCTGGACTTGTCGCCACTCAACAAGTTCATAGTGAATTGCAAATTCAAAATGCTAACACTGCAACACATAAGGACCTTACTGCCCAAGAGGGCATATTCCGACTCTATAGACTTTTCAGACGCCTATTGGCACATTCCAATTAGCCATCGACTCTCCCCCTACCTAGGGTTCAGGCTACAACGAAGACTATACGCCTTCGGAGCCATGCCATTCGGGCTAAACATAGCCCCAAGGATTTTTACGAAGCTTGCGAGCGTAGCTCTCAAACAATTACGCCTAAAGGGAATTCAGGTAGTAGCCTACCTGGACGACTGGTTGGTGTGGGCAGCATCCGAGACAGAATGCTTGCAAGCTTCCAGTCAAGTGATCCAGTTCCTAGAGTACCTAGGCTTCAAGATCGACTTTCTCCATCTCAAAAGTTCTAGTGGCTGGGAATCCACTGGGACCTTTTGTCACACCGTTTCTCCATCCCGGCGAAGAAAAGGAAGGAGATAGCGGGTTCTATCAAGAGACTTCTAGATTCCGAAAGGATATCAAGACGCGAACAGGAGAGGGTACTGGGCTCTCTCCAGTTTGCTTCGGTGACAGACCCAGTGCTAAGAGCACAGCTAAAGGATGCAACCGGAGTTTGGAGAAGTTATGCATCAAACGCGCGAAGAGATCTGAGAAGACCAGTTCCGCTTCGGCTAAGTACTCTTCTCAGGCCTTGGTCCCAAGCCAGACATCTAAAGAAGTCGGTTCTTCTTCAGCCACCTCCCCCGTCGGTGACGATTCACTCAGACTCCTCGAAGGAGGGATGGGGAGGTCACTTTCATCGGAAAAAAGTCCAGGGGACTTGGTCCAAGCTATTCAAGACCTTTCACATAAAACTTTCTAGAAGCTATGGCAGTGCTCCTTACCTTAAAGAAAGTCTCCCCACGTCACTCGATCCACATAAGGTTGGTGATGGACAGCGAGGTAGTTGTGAGATGCTTGAATCGACAAGGATCGAGGTCACCACCTCTCAACCAGGTGATGTTGGCCATCTTCCGATTGGCGGAAAAGAAGAAGTGGTACCTGTCGGCAGTTCACCTTCAAGGAGTCCGCAATGTGACGGCGGACGCTCTATCCAGGTTCACACCGATAGAGTCGGAATGGTCCTTAGACGCAGGATCATTCTCCTTCATTCTGAATCAAGTCCCAGAACTGCAGATAGACCTCTTTGCGACGAAAGACAACAAGAAGTTGCCCCTGTAAGTGTCCCCGTACGAGGACCCCTTAGCGGAAGCAGTGGACGCGATGTCCCTCGACTGGAACAGATGGTCCAAGATTTATCTGTTCCCTCCTCACAACCTTCTGTTGAGGGTCCTCAACAAACTGAGATCCTTCAAGGGGGTAGCAGCAATAGTGGCCCACAAGTGGCCGAACAGCGTGTGGTTCCCCCTGGCATTGGAACTGTAGCTGAAGTTTGTACCGCTACCAGATCCAGTTCTGACCCAGCGAGTCCAGAAGTCAACTGTCTGCGCTTCATTACAGAAAACCCGGACCCTGCAGCTCCTGATTTTCTCTCCCTAGCGGTGAGAAAGCGTTTCGGGATTTCGAAAGCCAGCATAGACTTCCTTGAGGAATATAAGTGCAAATCTACTAGAAGGCAATATGAGTCATCTTGGAGAAAATGGGTGGCCTTTTGTCAAGGCGAAGAATCCGCAGGAGATCTTGACAGACTTCTGCTTATCTTTCTTCTCCACCTCCATGGTCAAGGATTGGCAGCTAACACGATTTCAGCGTGTAAGTCTGCTTTGACAAGACCCATTCTATATGCCTTCCAGGTCGACCTAGGTAACGAGATCTTTGATAAAGTCCCGAAAGCCTGCGCTAGGCTCAGACCTTCAGCACCTCCAAAGCCCATTTCATGGTCTTTAGACAAGTTCTTCATTTCGCTTCTCTGTTGAGCAATGAAGAGTGTGCGTTAAAGGATTTGACACAAAAAGTTATTTTCCTATTTGCACTCGCGTCCGGGGCCAGGGTTAGTGAGATTGTAGCCCTCTCGAGAGAGGCAGGTCGTGTTCAGTTCCTGGATGGGGGAGAACTGAACCTGTTTCCAGATCCTACGTTTCTCGCCAAGAATGAGTTACCCACCAACAGGTGGGGTCCCTGGAGAATCTGCCCTCTGAAAGAAGATGCATCTCTATGTCCAGTAGAATGCCTAAAGGTCTATCTTCATAGAACTTCAGACTTCTAGGGTGGTCAACTATTCAGGGGAGAAACATCAGGCTCAAATTTATCTCTGAATCAACTCAGAGCGAAAATCACATATTTTATTCGCAGAGCGGATCCTGACAGTACACCCGCAGGTCACGATCCGAGGAAAGTTGCCTCATCCTTAAATTTCTTTAATTGTATGGATTTTGAACATCTTCGTTCATACACTGGCTGGAAGTCTTCCAGAGTGTTCTTTCGCCACTATGCGAAGCAAGTAGAGGAACTAAAGAGATCTGTGGTAGCAGTGGGTCGCGGTGTTAACCCTACTGTTTAACTCTGCGAGGAACAGTGGTTTTAATTGGGACGATAATTCCAGGGTGAGTGTGTAGTTACATACTGTACTACAAACTAAGTGAGGGCACTGTGTTGCCCATGTAGACTGTTCCATTTCCAAAGGTGAACCTAGCATAAGTGCAGACATGTGTGCCGAGCGTTTCTAACGCTAATGTCATTGATTTGTAATACAGACTTTTATGACTTTGATACCTCGGTATCTTAAAATTGGCATTTAATGTTTTTTCTTTCAGACAAACAAGTTCTGTTTACTATCATACTTATGCTTAAAGTTTTGGGTTATCCTCTTCTTATGTAAGCTATATATATATATATATATATATATATATATATATATATATATATATATATATATATATATATATATATATAATTGTGGTTAACCTGTCTATTTATTGCCTGTCAATAAACTGGTTCTTGAGAACCTTACGTCTCCTTCACCTGTGTCAATTTATTGGTATAATTGAGCATTCATTCTATGTACCTTATCTGGGATAATTCTAATAGAATTGTTCCTTTATGCAAGCTATGTTGCATTGGTTTTCCTCCTATGCGGATATAAAACCTTTGCCCAATACGAGTATTGTGCGGAGAACTGGTCGATATTTCATATTGACGCAGTGATTCTTTACAAACTATGCTTT
>NC_090739.1:92804123-92806623 GCF_036898095.1 Palaemon carinicauda | reverse complement strand
AGTTAGAGAGAGCAAAGGCTGAAGCTGAAATAGCTAAAGAAAGAGCTTCACTAGAGATCATGAAAGAGACAGAGAGAGAGTGAAGATTGAAGTCGAAAAGGTTCAGTTAGAAAGTTTAAGACAAGCCGAACAGATTCGTCTAGAAAATTTAGGACAAGCCGAACAGGTTCGTCTAGAAAATTTAGAAATTGAAAAAGAAATCGATAATAAGAAGAAACTGGAACTAGAACGACAATTGGTAGAAATAAGGCTAAGTGAAAGGAAAGCAGAGAAAGATTTTCCAGAGCAATTTGACGTTTTTAAAGCCAGGAAATTAATTCCTATCTTTAATGAACAGGACCCAGAGAACTTCTTTTCAATTTTGGAAAATACCGCCGCTTCATTAAAATGGCCTAATAATGAATGGTAAGGCAGCTTCAATTTGTGCTCAAATGATTACAGAAAGAAATTACGAAATCTTAAAGAAAGCAGTGTTAGATGCCTACATTATTACTCCAGAGGGTTATAGGCAAAATTTCAGAAATTCAGCTAAAGGTGTTGGGCAAACTTTCTTGGAATTTTTTACTTTAAAAGTTAGGGTTTTTGAGAAATGGATTAATAAAGAAAATGTTACTGCCTTTGAAAATCTTAAAGAACTAATTGTTTTGGAAGAGTTCCTACGGAAAATTCCAGCTAGCATATCAATGTACATTAAAGAAAGACAAGAAAAGGATCCTAAGAAAGCAGCAATATTGGCAGATGAGTATTTTCTTATTCACAAGACTACACGGGTAAATACGGTCTCGGGTCACTCTAAAAATGATAATGTATATATTTACGGTACTTTTTGCAGGACTACTGGTCATTTGATCCAAGACTGCGATAAGCCTCAATGCAAAGTAGCTCAATCTCGGCAAAAAGCTAAAGCTTTGGAGAATTTTCCAATCAAACACACTTCTCCGAATACAGGACATCCGGCCTCTAACGTAACTTCACCTGGAGGTAAGAAAATTATGTTTTGTGTAGAAAGTGAGACTGCTTTTGATATATTCAAATGCAAAGGAACTGTTGGGGATGAAATGGTTACTATGTTGCGTGATACTGCTTCATCGCAAACTTTCATCAGCCCAAAACTTCAACGATTAGCAAAGGCTACAGGCAGGTATGTAGCAGTCTCAGATTTGTCACATGAAACTGTGTTTCCATTAGTAACTATACAAATGAAATGCCCGTACTATGACGGATCAGTAGAAGTGGCCTTAAATGAAAAGGAATTTCCATGCAGGGATATTGATGTGTTGATTGGCAATGACTTGGCCCACGGGACAGTTTTTAGCAATTTACTAATCACCTCTCCCGAGGTTAATGAAAAACAATGTCAGGTTGTAGCCAGGTCTAAAAGAACAACTACTAATAATCCTGACCTTAATCTTTCAAATTGTGCTTCTGAACCGGTTGAAAATGCTATTAAACTACTAGATATTACTCCTAATAAATTTGCTAATGACCAACTTAAAGATGAATCTTTACAGTCATTGTTTGGGAAGGTGATCAATCAACCAGAGAAGGATCAGAAGCCTCCTTACTTTTATAAGGAAAGGGAAATCCTTCTACGACATTTTCGTTCTCCCAAACTGCGTTATGAAGACGATTGGGGAGACAAACAGCAACTGGTAGTTCCAGAGTTGCACCGCAAAGCCCTTCTAGAGATTGCACACTCGGTGGATAGTCACTTAGGAATCACCAAAACTTATCAGCGACTGGCAGAAGATTTTTATTGGTTAGGTATGAAAAAGGACGTAAGAAACTTTGTAAATGCTTGCTCGACATGTCAACTGGTAGGTAAACCCAATCAGTCTGTTCCACCAGCACCATTAATACCTGTTACTGTACCAAAAGTTCCTTTTGATAAAGTTATAGATTGTGTAGGACCCTTAAATAGAACTAGTAAAGGAAATGAGTATATATTGTCTTTACTATGTTCCCTACGTAATATAGCATCAAAAACAATTTTTAAATAATTGCTAAATGTTTTTACTATCCTTGGTTTTCCAAAAGAGATACAACGTGATCGTGGAACAAATTTTACCAGTAAAGTTTTTAGAGATACATTAAAACTGTTTAGAATTAATCATGTTCTGGCCTCAGCTTACCATCCTCAGATCAATGGAGCCCTAGAGAGATTTCATCAGACAATGAAAGCTTTACTAAGGAAGTATATCTTCGAGACGGGAAATGACTGGGATGAAGATCTAGACCTATTAATGTATGTATTGCGTAGTGTTCGCAATGAATCTATTAACATCAGTGCTTTCGAACTTATGTTTGGACGAAGAGCACGCACCATACCCACTTCTATTAAGGAGAGAATTCTTCAGGGTGGTAGAAAGGGAGAAGAGTTTGATGCATCGAAATATCTTGCTTCACTCAATCAGAGATTGAGTAAGCTCCTGCAATTTTCTCAAAGCAATCTACAAATTGCAGAGGAAGGTATGAAACATCTGTATGATAAGAAAGCAAA
>NC_090739.1:92779771-92792271 GCF_036898095.1 Palaemon carinicauda | reverse complement strand
TTCATATATATACTATAAAAAAACTATAAATTAAGAGAGAAAAGTGCGCCCGAGTGTACCATCAAGCAAGAGACCTCTACACCAAGACTTTGGAAGACAATGGTAAAGAAACAATGGCACTGCCTAAGACTAGAGAACAATGGTTTGATTTTGGGAGTACCCTTCTCCTAGAAGAGCTGCTTACCATAGCTAAAGAGTCTCTTCTAACCTTACCAAGAGGAAAGTAGCCACTGAATAATCACAGTGCAGTAGTTAACCCCTTGAGAGGTATAAGGATTGTTTGGTATCATCACACAGCTGATACACATTTACTATAGCGCCATCGCACCACTAAAAAGATTACCATAGCATCATTGCACCACTGAAATGAATTTACCATAGCAACATCATACCACTTGAACATATTTACCATAGCAACCTCTCAATACTGAAACAAGTTTACCATAGCAACATCTTGCCACTAAAGCAAATTTACCATAGCAACATTGCACCACGGAAAATATTTGCCATAGCAACAATGCACCACTGAAACAAATTAACAATACCAACATCACACCACTGAAATAAATTTACCATAGCAATATTGCACCACTTAAAGAAATTTACCATAACAATATTCCATCACTGAAACAAATTTACTAGAGCGACATTGCACCACTGAAGTACATATACCATAGCAACATTGTACCATTGAACACATTTATCATGGCAACATCGCACTATTGAAACACATTTACCATAGCAACATTACACCACTGAAATAAATTTACCATAACACCATCGTATGACTGAAAAATAATTTACCACAGCAGCATCACATCACTGAAACACATTTTCCATAGCAACATCTAATCACTGAAAAAAAAATTACCATAGCAATATTGCACTACTAGAACATATATCAGTGAAACATCACACACTTGAAACAAATTTACCATCGCAACATTGTACGACTGACACAAATTTGCCATAGCAACATCACACCACTGAAACAAATTTACCCACACCAGCATCACACCTCCGTAACAAATTTACAATAGCACCATTGCAAACTGAAACAAAATCTATCATAGCAACCATTGCGTTACAAAATCAAATTTATATCACACCACTAAAACAAACTTACCATAGGAACATCCCACCACTGACATAAATTTACCATGACAACATCGCACCACTGAAACACATTTACCAAAGGAACTCTGTGTCACTGAAAAACATTTAGCATAGCGACATCTTACCACTGAAACCAATTTACCAAGTAACATCACACCACTGAAATAAATTTACCATAGCATCATCGCACCACTAAAACGCATTTACCATGATAACACATTCATGTATAAGATTACAGAATATTGTTTCATGGCTAGTTTCTATATGTATTTCATCATCATCATCTACTCCTACGCCTATTGACGCAAGGGCCTCAGTTAAATTTCGCCAGTCATCTCTATCTTGAGCTTTTAAATCGATACCTTCTCCAATCATCCTCTCCTACTTCACGCTTCATAGTCCTCAGCCATATAGGTCTGGGTCTTTCTACTCTTCTAGTGCCTTGTGGAGCCCAGTTGAAAATTTGGTGATCTAATCTCTCTTGGGAAGTGCGAAGAGCATGACCTAACAATCTCCACCTGCCCCTCACCATGATCTCATCCACATATGGCACACGAGTAATCTCTCTTATATTTTCATTTTTAATCCTGTCCTGCCATTTAGCTCCCAATATTCTACTGAGGGCTTTGTTCTCAAATCTACAAAATCTGTTGGATATTCTTTCATTGTCATACCACGACTCATGTCGATACAGTAACACCGATCTCACTAAACTGATATATAGCCTGATTTTTATGTGTAAATTTCAGGCAATTTGATTTCCAAATTTTATTTAACCTAGCCATTGTCTGATTTGCTTTTTTTCAATCTTTTCATTAAACTCCAATTCTAAAGACCCTGTATTAGAGATCATAGTTCCTAAATATTCAAATGAGGTATTTAGCTACCCAAAATTAATTATATTTCTAAACACCTGTCTAACCTAGTAAAAGAATTTTCATCTTTTTTAACTTACGTTAATATCTATTTGTTTACCCTGGGCTCCATTCATTTAGGTACATTAGCTTTTTCAATTTCATTTGATATATTCTGTTTATCTGAAATAATTTTCACTGTTCATTTCCTTTTTCGTTTTAGAAACTTGACACCATTTATATCCTTATTTCAACGAGACATTCTTCGGCGATTTAGACTACGAAACGTACCTTTCCTTGAGAAAGATATCCCAGTTCCATTAATGAAAGCTCCAATCTTTTTGCAAAATTTATGAATTGCTCTAAACAGACTTTCAGTTACGTCATTCACCTTGAATATTCTGCATTGTACAATTTCGTATTGTATTAGGCTTTTATAAACCTAAGCTACATGTTAGCTTTCTTAGTCATCTCGCAGTAAATGATTCTACAATCTACTTTGAGATAACTGTCAAACTAGAGATACTGTGAAATATATTAAATATCGACCACAGTAAAATTGTCATGACAATTAAATATACAATAATTATTTGGTAAATTTATCGATAAAAATGTATATCTGATAACAGATTTTAATCAGGCCCTAGTGCATCATTTGAGATTTACAGAAGTACGCATTTAAGTGATTTGTTTGCAAGTCCTTACAATGTTGCATTCGTAATTCAGAAACAGAGCGGTAGAGTCTACTTTGCTTAATTTGAACTCGTTTACGTATGCATTACACCAGATCTAGGGGAAATAAGGCATGATATAAAAGTAGATAAATGACAGTAAATTAGAGACAACCGTTCATTATTTCTTTACAGGGTGTAATGGACTTTCTGCCAAATTTATCAAAGTAATGTTAAAACATAAGAAATTAAGCATTAGAATTATAAGACTAATTAGTATTCAGGGAAATTCTATTTAGAAAAAAAAAGTATAGAGATTTGAAAAGAAAAAAAAATATGCAGATGGAAAGGGGCAAGATTGGTGCAACAATGATTTATAGACAGGCATACAGAAACAAACACCCAAACCTAAATGTATTGTTCAATGGAAACTGAAGAACTTCATCAAAATTCTCCCGAGATCAGGATAGATTCTGATGAGTTAGCACAAGATCTTGCTTGAGGGTACACTCGAGCATACTATTCTATCTTATTTCTCTTCCACTGGTTTTGTTAAAGTTTTATAGTTTATATGAGAGATATTTATTTCAATGCTGTTACTACTCTTAGAATATTTTATTTTCCTTTTTTACTTTCCTCTCTGGACTATTTTCCCTTTTTGGAGTCCTTTGGGGTTATACATCCTGATTTTGCAACTATGGTTGTAGCTTACCAAGTAATGGTAATAATAAAAGTAAAACAAGTTCAACGATCATGATCTGGCCAGAAATGTGACTTCCCCGGGGCCGACGGCCACGCTTTCATTTGCCCCACACCTCACAACTTACTGTCCTTTGCTCTAGTAATCATTGTTTAGAATGAGTTACTTTAGTAGAATAATTAAAAAATGAATCACACAATGCTTCTGGATAAAAAAAAATGCTAACAGACTGTGTGTGTGGAGAGAGAGAGAGAGAGAGAGAGAGAGAAGAGAGAGAGAGAGAGAGAGGAGAGAGAGGAGAGAGAGAGAGAGAGAGAGAGTCCTTTTCCATAAAATAATTTACAACATAGGCTGCATAGTACATCCACGGCATAATCCAAGTGAAATTTTAATCATTTAAATCCTTTTCCATAAAATTATTCACAACATATGCTGCACAGTAGCCTACATCCACGGCATAATCCAAGTGAAATTTTAAACACGATTAAAATTTCACTTGGATTATGCGGTAGATTGTACTACGCAGCATATGTTGTAAATAATTTTATGGAAAAGGACTACGCACCTAATATAGCTGGGGAAGGTCGTGGAAGCGTGTTTCGGGTCTGATGACGTCATCATAGTTAGCGAGTGTTGGACCGGTTTTGGGTTTTACTAAACCTTGAGTTAGCAACGCTGTAGTAAATGTATGATGTTGGCTTATCACCCTCGATCAACTGCAACCGAATCAACTCATTTAGAAAAGATGGCAGCGACCGTTGCTGTCACGATGCGAGTAACCTTTCAATCAGTCAAGCAATGGACTCAAATAAATGTTTTGATGCGTAGCAGTGGCCAGTAAATATATAATTAATATGTAGGGAATATACGATTCGTTTTATACACATCTTTTTATAATTTCTTAGTGCTCATCACTCTGAATAGGACATGTATATTAGTGTACGCATGTTTTCCACATTTCCTTTTATGAATGAATATTCTAGCTTAATCATTATCATTATCATTGATCGCTAAGACTACAACCCTAGTTGGAAAAGCAGGATGCTATAATTATGTCCAAGGGCTTGCTTCAACAGGGAAAATATCACAGTGAGGAAAGAAAATAAGGAAATAAACTACATTAAGTAGAGTTAATAAGTGATCTTAAACATTTCCAATACATTTTATTTTTTTATTTTTATATTTTGATAAAAAAAACAGAATGAAATTTAGTTTGGGGAAAATAACATGGTAAGACCAATGCAAGTGAATTCTATTTACTACTAACCGAAATGTGAGTACCTAGTAATAAGATATGGGCAGGTGTCTCTGCTGGTCCTCCTTCCATGTCACCTGTTTCTCGTAATGGATACTCTTCTGCAATTGATAATGAACTAGTTCAGTCGATAGTGACTCGTCAGATCAGAAAGCATCAGCACAAGTGTCCTATCTCAAAGCTTATTAGATTTTGTGATTCTTTATTTCACTGGGAGTAGCCAATGGCTTTGTTCTTTTCATTCCTCTAAACAGTTTCCTATTTGGATGCATTCTTTCAAGATAACAATGGTTTTTTTTCTTTCTTTTTTATTTACTCATTCCAATTATAATGGACTGATTATCATTCATTTCAAAGCGTTTCCCTTACGATGACAAATTACGAAAATTTTAAATTTTTGATGATAATTTTCGTTTCATGTTTTTAGATGCTTCGTTAGATTAAGCAAAATAAATTTCGATGTTTTATGTTAGTAATCTATAACAATTTACAGGAAGAACCGTAATGCTAGGGGAGATGTTATGATTTTAAAAACACCAGTCTATATCTTTTTGGGTACCTCGCAACCTTTTATTATGAAAAGAACGGTATAGAAGCATTGCATCAAATTTCTTAACAGACACTGTTACTTGACGGTTCACAGCATTCAGACATTGTGCTAAATATCCTAATTGGGAAAAGCGACAATTATCGTTCTATCTTGCTCAAATTAATCGCTATTTAGTTGTCGTATATTGTGAAGGGTTGTGTCTTTTGCACGTCGGTCCATGGCACAATTGTTTTAATTATCCGATTCTTTCTTTCTTCTGGATTATTGCAATTATCTTATCCAAAACTTCAAAACGAGATTTTATTTTTCCTGACCCACAAGAGTTTTCGGATTAACGAATGGAATCTTGTTCAAGTTACCTTTTGCTAAGACTATGTATTCACGTGTGTATGTTATTCTACGTGGATCGATTTATTTGCATGTTCGTTTTAGATTGGCAGATGACAAACTTATGCAAAAACCGAGGGGACATGATATTTAGGAAGATTAAGTAACGAAAGGAAACCCGGTTCCTAATGATTATTTTGTGAGTCAGTATGAAATTTCAAACTTCTTCTTGTTAGAAAAAATTATAATACAAGTAATTTATTTGTAACTTTTAATCATTTTATTTGAGTGTGGGTGAATGTTTTTTTGCAGTGAATATTCTACGGCGCAATCTATGGCTCTCTCTCTCTCTCTCTCTCTCTCTCTCTCTCTCTCTCTCTCTCTCTCCTCTCTCTCTCTCTCTCTCTCTCTCTCTCTCTAAAATAAAATAAAATATTCATTGATCATATACTACGAGGGTTGGAACGAAAGTAGTCAAACCCATGATTGTATAGTATGAAAATATATTCTAGTTAAATAAAAGTAATCATGCTTTTCTTAATGAGAATCATACTCAAGACCATTTGCGTATGTGTGAAGTCCCTGAAGATTTTAATTTCAAAAGTGTTACTAGGAGCATGATTACCATTAAAAAAAAAAGTATGATTACTATTTCTTAACTAAAATGTAGTTTCATAGTATACAATTATGGGTTTGACTATTTTCGTTCCAACTTTGTAGTATATGATCAATAAATATTCTATGAGAGAGGGAGAGAGAGAGAGAGAGAGGAGAGAGAGAGAGAGAGAGAGAGGAGAGAGAGAGGAGAGAGAGAGGAGATCTAGAATATTCACCTGCAAAAGCATTTCAAGCACAGTAAAATTTCCAAAAATTATCAGGTAGTGTTAGGTCTTTTACTGATATCAGGGTGTGGGCGTATCTACTGGGTTCAACAATGAATTGATCATGCATAAATGGATCAGTGACCCTGGTGGTTGGGACTTCATCTCATAACACATTACTTAATACATTCGGTGATATTCCGGAAGTCGCTTGTCGTTGTTGAGTCACCTGTCATCGTCTCTCGGTAGTCTTATTCACTGTCCTTAGATTTAACAAACAAATAATCTTTCTTTTGGCAATCTTAGTATCTCCCACTACGGTATTCATAACAATGAAGTTATGACGTTAAGAATTTACCTACCACCTATATTTACCAGTACTTATTTTATTTTGTTACTTTCCTTACACCCTTTGCATCAGTTCTTTGTTTAAACATACTAGCATTCATGCATGAATCTATATAAGCTAGACAACCCTATGTAGAGATCTTGTTTAGTAGGCTCTCAATATATACGAAGGCGACTGGCAGAACGTTTTTGAATGCCCCTTACTTCCCTAATCTCAAAGTTCTACACAAAACATGACCAAGCACTAATACTTTTGAATTGTTATCGGACCACGACCTGGTTACACTTTTGTCCAATTTTGCATTAACTCCTTTTATAAGCTGTGTCTACAGCACCTTCGAGAGGTTTCAGTGTGACGATTCGTACACTCGTATTTTCATTTTTATTTTCTATGGTCATATTGTTACTTTCTGCCCCCAAAACATTACTATCTAACAGGTTCAAGTCGCAGAGGTAGATACTGCTTCAGTCAGAATACTCCCTTCACCTCAAAATTAGTTTATCTATGAATGTTATCTGTCATATTTACTGCAAGTCAGGAGATGGATATGTTTAGCTTACATGGGATCTTACTTTGTTTAGAATTTAGATGCCTTTAAATCCTCATGGAACATTTAAAAACCTAGAAACAATCTTTATTTTAGGCTTAAAAACCACAATAATTAGAACTATTTCCAAAAACTTGGTTTATTCAGCCATCCTCCAAATTTACACTTCCTTTGTTTGGCCTTTTTTTTTTTTTTTTTTTTTTTTACCAAACCCTTTTAGATAACTAAATCATTGCTAACCTTTCCGCTCGAACTCATACCTACCCTTTGCCTTCTTCCATCAATTTCTAGCATAAGTCAGGGGAGTTCTGAAATCTACTAAGGCAGAAAACCCCCACGAACCTTAAAGAGTTCGTTAATGAGTTTTTCTTGGTGATCGTCACAGCTGTAGTGTGTCATAAACATTTCATCTAATTTATGCCTAAAAAGTCAGTTTTATTCAAATTATTTTACAACAATGATGACCGGTGTTTTTAGCACGGCTATTCTGCTGGAAAAAGATAGGAAAATATTAAAGTTCTGATTAGAATGATTGGTTTTACAGAATAAACATTATCTAATCCAGATTTGTAATGGGAACATTTTATCATTTAATTATTTTTTACTTTTTTAGAAATTGATTCATCATCCGACTCTAATATCTTTAAAATTATCCCTGTTCTTAGTAATATTGATTATAAAAATCATTTAAAGAAAATTTATTTCATCAACGAATGCATGTAACAGTATTTCCATTCCATTCCTTTTTTCTCTCTCTCTTTATATATATATATATACATAATATATATATATATATATATATATATATATATATATAGATATACAGTTATATATATATATATATATATATATATATATATATATATATATAGATATACAGTTATATATATATAGATATACAGTTATATATATATATAGATATACAGTTATATATATATATATATATATATATATATATATATATATATATATATATATATATATATATAGATATAGATATACAGTTATATATATATATATATAGATATACAGTTATATATATATATATATATATATAATATATATATATATATATATATATATTTACATATATATACATACATACATACATATACCAAGGCCCTTCCCCCAATTTTGGGGGGTAGTCGACATCAACAAATGAAACAAAACAAAAAAGGGGACCTCTACTCTACGTTCCTCCAGCCTAAACAGGGACTCAACCGAGTTCGGCTGGTACTGCTAGGGTGCCACAGCCCACCCTCCCACATTATCCACCACAGATGAAGCTTCATAATGCTGAATCCCCTACTGCTGCTACCTCCGCGGTCATCTAAGGCATCGGAGGAAGCAGCAGGGCCTACCGGAATTGCGTCACAATCGCTCGCCATTCATTCCTATTTCTAGCACGCTCTCTTGCCTCTCTCACATCTATCCTCCTATCACCCAGAGCTTTCTTCACTCCATCCATCCACCCAAACCTTGGCCTTCCTCTTGTACTTCTCCCATCAACTCTTGCATTCATCACCTTCTTTAGCAGACAGCCATTTTCCATTCTCTCAACATGGCCAAACCACCTCAACACATTCATATCCACTCTAGCTGCTAACTCATTTCTTACACCCCGTTCTCACTCTCACCACTTCGTTCCTAACCCTATCTACTCGAGATACACCAGCCATACTCCTTAGACACTTCATCTCAAACACATTCAATTTCTGTCTCTCCGTCACTTTCATTCCCCACAACTCCGATCCATACATTACAGTTGGTACAATCACTTTCTCATATAGAACTCTTTTAACATTCATGCCCAACCCTCTATTTTTTACTACTCCCTTAACTTCGCCCAACACTTTGCAACCTTTATTCACTCTCTGACGTACATCTGCTTCCACTCCACCATTTGCTGCAACAACAGACCCCAAGTACTTAAAATGATCCACTTCCTCAAGTAACTCTCCATTCAACATGACATTCAACCTTGCACCACCTTCCGTTCTCGTACATCTCATAACCTTACTCTTACCCACATTAACTCTCAACTTCCTTCTCTCACACACTCTTCCAAATTCTGTCACTAATCGGCCAAGCTTCTCTTCTGTGTCTGCAACCAGTACAGTATCATCCGCAAACAACAACTGATTTACCTCCCATTCATGGTCAATCTCGTCTACCGGTTTTAATCCTCGTCCAAGCACTCGGGCATTCACCTCTCTCACCACTCCATCAACATACAAATTAAACAACCACGGTGACATCACACATCCCTGTCTCAGCCCCACTCTCACCGGAAACCAATCACTCACTTCATTTCCTATCCTAACACATGCTTTACTACCTTTGTAGAAACTTTTCACTGCTTGCAACAACTTTCCACCAACACCATATAACCTCATCACATTCCACATTGCTTCCCTATCAACTCTATCATATGCTTTCTCCAGATCCATAAACGCAACATACACCTCCTTACCTTTTGCTAAATATTTCTCGCATATCTGCCTTACTGTAAAAATCTGATTTATACAACCCCTACCTCTTCTAAAACCACCCTTTATTTCTAAGATTGCATTCTCTGTTTTATCCTTGATCCTATTAATCATTACTCTACCATACACTTTTCCAACTACGCTTAACAAACTAATACCTCTTGAATTACAACACTCATGCACATCTCCCTTACCCTTACATAGTGGTACAATACATGCACAAACCCAATCTACTGGTACCATTAACAACACAAAACACATATTAAACAATCTCACCAACCATTCAAGTACAGTCACACCCCCTTCCTTCAACATCTCAGCTCTCACACCATCCATACCAGACGCTTTTCCTACTCTCGTTTCATCTAGTGCTCTCCTCACTTCATCTATTGTAATCTCTCTCTCATTCTCATCTCCAATCACTGGCACCTCAACACCTGCAACAGCAATTATATCTACCTCCCTATTATCCTCAACATTCAGTAAACTTTCAAAATATTCCGCCCATCTTTTCCTTGCCTCCTCTCCTTTTAACAACCTCCCATTTCCATCTTTCACTGTCTCTTCAATTCTTGAGCCAGCCTTCCTTACTCTCTTCACTTCTTTCCAAAACTTCTTCTTATTCTCTTCATATGAATGACCCAATCCCTGACCCACCTCAGGTCAGCTGCCCTCTTTGCCTCACGTACCTTGCGCTTTAATTCCACATTTTTCTCTTTATATTTTTCATACTTCTCTACACTATTACTCTGCAGCCATTCTTCAAAAGCCCTCTTTTTCTCTTCCACTTTTACCTTCACTCCTTCATTCCACCATTCACTGCCCTTCCTAATGCTGCCTCCAACAACCTTCTTACCACACAAATCACTTGCAATCCCAACAAAATTTTCTTTTACTAACTTCCACTCCTCCTCTAAATGCCAGTTTCTCTTACTTTCACATCGTCATATGTCATTTTCAACCTTTCCTGATATTTACTTTTTACCCCCGGTTTTATCAGCTCTTCAACCCTCACTAGCTCCCTTTTACATTCACCTACTCTATTCCCCCACTCTTTTGCTACAACTAATTTTCCTTCCACCAAAAAATGATCAGACATACCGTTAGCCATACCCCTAAACACGTGCACGTCTTTCAATCTTCCAAACATTCTTTTAGTTATCAACACATAATCCATTAATGACCTTTCTACTACTCTTCCATTTGCCACTCTTACCCATGTATACTTATTTTTATCTTTCTTTTTGAAAGATATATATATATATATATATATATATATATATATATATATACACATATATACATATATATATATATATATATATATATATATATATATATATATATATATTGGATACGTGGTCTAGAGTCCTCACTTTCGTTTGGTCGTACTGGCATTAGAGAGGCGGATGAGCTGGATTCCCTTCCTTTAAAGATATTTGTTTGGGTCGTTAGAGAAGACATTGAAGGTATCCCTTTTCAAAGGTAAGACCTCAAGTTATATTCTAGATTTTAAGAATATGAAATATTACGATATAGGTAGAGAGATAAAAAAAAGAGATCAGAATGGATGCAGTGGCTTGCCAATGCCTGGCAATAGTTTGCATACACAATCGTGGTCATGTTGCATCATTTTACAAGACACCCTATTTATTCACTGAGTATGATATATATTCTTTTCTTTAAAAAAAAGTAGTGATATAAACATGTTAGTAGTATTATGACCTTGATTTCCTGAAAACCGTATTAACTGTATGAAAAGTAATGGTTTCATATGTATGTATATTTATTTTCAATGCCAAGAGGGTGTCACGAAGTAGCAGACATGTAGGACACCTCGGGACTCCCCTCCCCCTCTCTCCCATGAAAAATTCCATTGTTTACGGTCTTAGATCAGGCAATACAATTATTTCTGAAGGCCTAGCTGACATATTTTCTTATCAAATGAATAGTTATATTTCCTTTGGAAAAGGATTTAGGCAATAAAAAATATTCAATATAGTTAGATATAGGAGTTAGCCTATGTCCTCCTATACCCTACTAACCTATGCACAGTGGCCACAGTAACCTTCTATAGCCTAACTTAAAATTGCATATAAACCTTGAGTACGGTATTTTTAAAGATTTTTGAAGAGGCCTAGCCTATGCTGTATTGCATTAAAGGGCATGTTAGCCTAATTTACCCGCTTAGTCTTGCAAAATTTCCTTTTCCTCTTAAACCTTAAAGGTAACCTACACTATTTTCACATATATTATTTGTTTTTTAGAGAAATTTTAAACTATTGTTTTATATCATAGTAAATTTATTAAATAGAAGTGTCATGCTGTAATTTTTGTTTTGAAACTGAAACATAATTCTACTTTTCTTTATGTTATTTTAAAGATCGTCTAGAGGTAGGCATTATCATTTGAAGAATGAAAAATTAAAAAACCGTAATAATTACAGGGAACCAGACTGGGAGATCAAATTATGGAAGAGTGCATAACCCCTTAAGCTGAATTAAGAAAAATATGGTTCAAGTCTCTCTCTCCCTCTTACACCCTAGGGATGGGACAAACGGTATTAATCGGGATAGTCTGTGACACTAGAAAATTTAAAATAAGGTTGAATAATACTGTTCAGATGCCATGGAAGCCAGCAGGTAGGACCCATCGCTCCACTACCTTCTCCAGTTCTCCTGTGCCATCCACGCAGGAACATCGAATGTAAATCTTTTGGTGTCGAATGAAAATTTATGTCAGGGGGAAAAAAGTCAAAATTCCCCGTGACAGATTGATTTACGAAGAAGGATAGTACTTACATGAATAATTATTTGTGAAT
>NC_090739.1:92772271-92774771 GCF_036898095.1 Palaemon carinicauda | reverse complement strand
CCAAAATTAAAACCTAGAGTTTTCTTATTCAGGAAACCCAATGGAAGAGTTCTAACCTGTAAGGATAGATAAGTGTAACTTAACACTGACTTTTCAAAGGTTTTAATAAAAAAGGTAATTTGTATCTGATCATCTATCAGTATGTGAAAAGATCTTTTCTTCCCCTATATAATATGGTCTCAACAATAGACTGTGCATGGATACACAGGGTATGTTGGAAAATTAACTACTGTATAACTTATACTATAGTTTTCTGTCTGCAGTATGATCCATACTGCAAATATACTGGCTACTATATAGTCATATACTGTAGTTCTAAACGGCATAATTACGGCAAGGCTAGCACCTGGCGGCACAATCCAACCGCCATCTTGCCGGCTAGGGTGGTGGCCAGCAGCATCAAGCCGGCCAAGTTAACCGTGCCGGCGCACTAGACCAGACCAGCCGGCGCCTTGCCGGCTAGGGTAGTGGCCGGCAGCATTAGCCCAGATGGCACCTGCCGGCCAAGCCAGTTCTGCCGGTGGCTCGCCGATTGCCGGCGTCTCACTGGTTGTCGGCACCTTGCCGGCTGGGGTAGTGGCTGGCAGCATCAACCTGGCCGGCCACTGCCGGTTAGGTTAGTACCCGGCAGCACTAGCCGATAGAGAGAGAGAGAGAAAGCAAGGAGTGAAGGGTGTAAGTGCTCAGCCTTACTGCCTTCCTCCAGAATGAGGGTTCAAATGGAAGGGGAGAATGCATTATTCAGGCTTCCACCCAAACACAAACCATTGCCGGTCTCTGCCGTCCACCGGAATGTGAATGGCAGTCCAAGAGAGGACTGAAGCACACACTACAGTAAAGGGGTCTCCTGCCGGCAGCCGGCCCAGCCTTCCCGGAGCCTTGCGTCCATAAGGGAAAGCTGAGCCACTAAGCTACTACAAGTAGGAGCGTTGGCCGGCCCCACAACCTGCCGACAAGCGGTGAGATTGTAGGACAACGGCCAAAGGGTTGCGATGGCTAGGCCATCACTAAAGGACAGAGGGGGGAGGGAAAAGGGTCCTGTATGAGGTGTGGAAGGGGCCGGCAGGGTTGCCGGTCCATCCACACCTTTAAGAAACTCTGTTTCAGTATCGGCGCCATCCTAGGCGGCAGGAGAATATCTATTCTCCAGCCTAGGGTTGGCCAATACAGTTAAGGGGCCGGCAGCAAGCTTGCCGCCTCCTCTCAACAAGAGAAAAACAGAGTTCCAGTGCCGGCGCCATCCTAGGCAGCAGAAGAATATCTATTCTTCAGCCTAGGGTCTGCGAGCACAATACTAGTTTACTAGACTGCAGGGAGAAGGTGGCGGCATCATACAACCAGTTCAGGTGCGGCCTATGGAGATCTAGCCTCCTATGCCGGCAGCCTAGTCCGACAGGGGACTGACTATTCACCCTGCCGGCCGGCTGCAAGCACAAGACTATATACTCTGAGGTTCTGACCGAAACCCAAAACCTCCTATCTGCGGCTAAGGGAAGGGACAGAAAACCCTAGCCTAGTCATGCCTGAATGACAACTCAAGGCACGACCAGCTAGGGTTGTAGCCAAAGGCTACACTCAGAGGAAAGGAGGGATTAGCCTTAAATCTCCACTGGAGACGAGTATCGGTTCATATAATAATTCTAGGTAATATCCATCTCCACCTGAATTGATAAAATGATACACGAGGGTAACCAGGGAACATGTAAGTACAGTATACTAAAGACACTAGGCTAGTAGCCTAGTGGCGAGTGAGAATCGACTACCTTAATCGCCGAAACTCTCGTATACGATCTCAGAAGAGGAAAATTTACATGCAATCAATGTATCTTACACGTAAAAATTGCCTAAATAGCTTCATTTAATTGTAATAACACTAGGAATGTCTATTATATCATGCATGAAAGTAAACGAAAACGTCTAGGCTAGGAAGCCTAGCGCAAGCAAGGTTCGGTTACCTAAATCGCCAAAACTATTGCGAATACAATCGGCATAATTTAATCAACTCCTAGCAATGAAGACTGAATAGCTATTAGATATTCATGCTATTTATACCGGGAAAGTCGTTCATGCTAACTAAATAACTCATGCGTTACGAACGACAGCGCCCATGACGCCTCCGGTTCAGGCAACAGCTCTCTAACTTAATTTAACCTAATTTCACTGTGAGGTAAGAGCTAAAATTTACACAATGTAAAGATAAAATACTCAACTTTCCAGAGGCAGAAGAGGCTGGAGATTGCATAATAAATCCAACGAGATAAGCGTCAACACAAGAGCGAAAAGGAAAATCACTGAGCTTGTAGCGCTACACTTATAGGAATAAAACATGGTGGCGACAATGGCGCCATCTAGATACTCAAGGTAGTAACGGAGGAAGGGTACCTTGATAACGGCTCCCCTTCTATTTTTGCCTCTTTCCCCCTCGAAGCAAAAACGCTATTTGGGGTGAAGATTGCTATGTGTCGTATCAAGATATACATCCCTGATATTATGCGATATC
>NC_090739.1:92746669-92766669 GCF_036898095.1 Palaemon carinicauda | reverse complement strand
TCTAATATAATACCTAAAAGACCTTAGTGGGGCACTTCATAAATGAAAAACATTCACTAAAAAATATAAACAAGAAACCAAGCTGTCATAATAATATATATATATATATGTATATATATATATATATATATATATATATATATATATATATATGTATATATATATATATATATATATATATATATATATATATATATATATATATATGTGTGTGTGTGCATGTGTGTGTGTCTGTGTACACATATAATTATATATAATCATCATCTCCTCCTACGCCTATTGATGCAAAGGGCATCGGTTAGATTTCGCCAGTTGTCTCTATCTTGAGCTTGTAAATCAATACTTCTCCACTCATCATCTCCTACTTCCAGCTTTATAGTCCTCAGCCATGGAGGCATGGGTCTTCCAACTCTTTTAGTGCCTTTTGGAGCCCAGTTAAACATCTGGAGTGCGAGGGCATGCCCAAACCATCTACATCTAACCTCACCATGATGTCATCCACTGGAGTAATCTCTCTTATAGTGTAATTTCATCTAATCCTGTCCTGCCATTTAACTCCCAAAATTCCTCTGAGAGCTTTGTTCTCAAACAAATCTACAGAATCAGTTTGATATCATTTCATATATATATATATATATATATATATATATATATATATATATATATATATATATATATATATTCTTACAAAGCTGGTCTATTGTAGAGTAGATAAGTTAATCAGGCATTTGATTTATTTTTTTCATATGTGCATTAAAAAGGCAAATAGCCAGCCAGCTCTTAAGATGAGTTCCTCTCAAATAGGTATTAGTTTATTATGTAAATTATGTAAGACTTTCGTTGTTGATTTATTTGTATACTTCATTCAAGTCAGTATATGTAAATTTACGTTATATTTTAGAATTTACTTTTTATTTCACGTATTTTGTTACGAAGTCTTACGTAAGCTGTTTAAGAGTGCTATATGATCCATACGAGATATGAACAAGGGATTATGTAAATATTTTTTTTTATTTCTATGAGGTATTGCCTCATGCTTGTGAGAAAATACACAATTCTTACATTTGTCACATGTTTTGGAAGGTTCTTGAAAAACCCCAGCATTAGGTTTTATCTTTTTTTTTCCATTTTCGAGGACAAAGGTGGGCGGACCTAGCTGAGAGAGAGAGATGTCTCGCAGCTGCGTCAGTACACGTCCGAGAGAGTAATCATTGGCAACCTTACGCCCTTCGGCCTACCCACAAGCTTCCAGATCCTGGACCTAGAATATTCTGGAAGTAACTAAGTCTTATATAAGCGCCCACAGTGCTGCGTGTGGCAGAAGAGAAACAGCCATCTTGTGAAAGAGCCAAAAGTACCTACTCTCTCTCCCTAAGTGCCTTTAGTGTGTCCTCTCCAAAGTGATTTTGTGCCCAGCATATATCGTGTAAAAATTGCCAGAAATTCTAAATTCATGGTGTTGTGGTGAGTGCTGGTATTGTGTAAAATTTTGTAACTGGCCCTGTGCAAGTAAAAAACGGGAAGTATATTTGTAACATTACCTGGGTAAATTTGCGTGAGCTAAGTTCGTAAGTTTATCAGTTACTTTATGTAATTTCTTTAATATGTGTCAAGACTAATTAATTATGTAAAATTTAATTTCAAGAGAAACAAATGACTGTTTAATTTTGATAAGCCTTTATTTCCTAGTCTAGGGCTTTTATGCAGATTTAATATTTTGAGGCAAGTGATTATATAATTTCCAAAGTGTAATTATTTCTTTTGTCTTAGTCTAAGGGTTTATGCAGATTTAATATTTCAAGTCAAGTGATTATATAATTTTCAATTTGTAACATTTTTTGTCTTAATCTAAGTTTTGTTCAGACTTCATATTTCGGGTGATTTATGTTTTTTTATGTGAATTCTTTCAAAGTGTTGTATCTTTTATAGAATATATTCAATTTGTAAAGAGTGTATTATTTCAATCAATAGAGTTTATTTCATACTCGCTTCTATCCTGTTTATGAATCGAAGTAAGAAGTTGTTTGAGTAGATCGTAGTAATAATTATCTAATTTTATTTTGAGTGTACTTAAGGGACTTTTGAGTATTCAGTGTTTTATATATTGCTATCTGGTAGTTATATAACTGTCCCAGAGCTCGGGCATTAATATTTTCAAGTGTAACAGATTTAATGTAAAATCAAATAGGTGAGTTTGGAACTCGAGAGGTTGTATAGCTTGACAGCCGTAATTTATATATCATATTTTTGGTTTCCAGACATGGGACCATAGTATAATATATAAATAAATAAATATATATATATATATATATATATATATATATATATATATATATATATATATATATACATATATATATATATATATATATATATATATATATATATATATATATATATATATATATATAGATATATATATATACATATATATATATATATATATATATATATATATATATATATATATATATATATATATATATATATATATATATATGTGTGTGTGTGTGTGTATACAATTATATGCATATATTTTTGGGCTCAAGCCATATCACCCTGATGGAAGTTCTTCAAAGGAAGCTTTCTGCTTGGGTTATTTCTGCAAGTGACATACCAGAGAATTTAACCTAAGAAATATCATAGGGTTCTATACCCTTGAGTGAATATCCCAAGAGATATTGTATATATAGCAGGAAAGTGTTTAAACCACGCCATGGCTATCCTTCCCCGAATAGAGTTAACCTTGTCTCGAAGGATATGGGATAAGATTGGATATGTGGGAGAGAGAACCGTTACAACTTCTGATCCCGGTGTGCTACAACGAACACGTTTCCTGTAAAACCATTCCTCCTTGCAGCGCCATCTTGTCAGTTGTTTGGAGTTTTTTCCTGAGTATTTTCTTAGTTTTTTTATTGATTTTGCAATCATGGATGCTTCTGCTTCTTCCTCATTGACTAATTTGAGTACCCTTCTTCTTTTGAGTTAGAGAACTTTGCATCTGCACCCCATTATTTTTTGATTTGCATGCTTTTTATTACCTGCGGCTGCTGCGTCGTTGGCGCCGGCGACTCGTGTATCCAAATTACTCAGAAACTCTTAGTTATTTTGTCATAGTATTGTAAGAACATCTTTAAGTTATTCTTTTACAATTTGGTATGATTATGGGGTATCACCCCTCTTTTACTACTGTCTGCGTGTGTGTATTTTATCAGTCTTGACTTAGGCTAACTCTTCCCTGGCCGTCGACCATGACTGGTGAATATGTAGTTGTGAATCATCCCTTCATTTTACTCAACCTTACGGGTTTTGTGAGGCTGCCAATCCTCCCATACTATTCATATGTCATAGTTGGGAGCTGCAGTCCTGAAACATTGGATATTGTGTTACAGTTATCCTAGGGTCACTGTTTTTCACTTATCCACTTAGCCTGCATAGATGACCAGGCGGCACGGATCATGGAAACTTGTCCCTTGTGTCAACTTCTTGTCCATCCATTGGAACACGCTAACTTGTTCTAATGCTGACAGGTAGACCTCCCTTTAGTGTCACCTTACCCATTCTTAGACTTCTCGTCTTAGTTTTGGTTTTGAGGAATCGTTCTCTGTGCCTTCTTACTGCAGACCCCTTGGAATGCCTTATTAGTTCTAATGCTACAGTTAGGCCTTCCTGTCCTGCTACATCACCAATTTCTGAGTCTCCCCTCCAAGCCCCCTTTGGCCTGCTGGAGCATATACTTGCTGTAGAACTTTACTCCCCTCCCAGTTTAGTTCCCTAGCGACTGAAGTATCCTTTGTTGCTATACAAATGGACAGGATAGCTTGTAAGCTATCTAGTTTAGGCCTAGTTTGGTGAATTTTTTTTCTCCCATGGATTAATTCTCTCTGCCGGCATAAAGACCACTTTTTGGTGGTCTAGTTTCCCCTTCCCTTTCCTAGTTAGGCCATAACACTTTACTCTCTTAGGAGCTACAGTTCCTTTTGTTTAGTCTACTTACCCTAGCATTTGAGTTTCCCTCATCGACTATCGACTATGTAGGCTAGGATTGCCAGGTCAGTATTTCCTATAGCCTAGCCCTATCCAAGCATAGAGCTAGTACCACTTGGGGTTCTTCTCTGCCGCCTTAGTAGTTGCCTAGTCTATGACTGCAGCTTTTCATCCTGGGCTATGTACCTCTTGCTGTGAAGCCTTGACTCCTTCGCCTGGTCGGTTTATCCTGGCAGAAGTGTTGCCTTCTGTTCCTGCTTCCAATCTTGTCAGCTTGAGTTCTTCTAGCAGTGGATGTGAGTGGGCTATGGGGGGAGCCCCCTTCCCCTCTACCGCCTTAGTTGCACCCTTAGGCTGGTCATCTACACCTCGTTTTCCTCTTCCAAATCTGAGAAACATTATCCTCTGAAGCTGATAAATTGGATCCCGCCTGGCTATCAAGATATCCCTTGAATTTTCAATTTTTGTCATTCTAGCCATCTTGTACAGCTCTCGCTATCTTGAGGGCTAACTCCCCCTTTTTCATGATTTAATAATAATGACCAGGTCTTGGCATGTTTACTTATTTACTGCCTTTAATTCCTGTGCCTTTCCCCCTCATTGTGGACTTTTTCTTATAGGATTGTCCTCTTTATACTTATTGACTGAACAATGCCTCTGCCGCATTGTATCGACATCATTGGGGTGTTAAAAGGTCAGTTCATGATGCCATAGTTAGTAGGAATAGCTGCCACCTTAAACCCAGCTGCTGCTGCTTCAGGGTCAGTTGCTGCAGGCTAAGGCTGGATGATAAGGGAATTTTCCACCTTTGGTTGTCTAATAGGCCGACTTTGGGGCTACAGGTGTACCACTGATGTGACAATTTCTTCCATTTTCTACCACACTGTCCCTGATAGTTATTCATGAATCTCTAAAGATTTTTGGGCTGTTTGGCATGAGTATCCACTGTAGTGTAGCTGTAGCCATAATGTTTTCGGTAGAAATATTTATGCTGGAAATATTGTATATTATATTTCTCTTGTATATTTATTTATATACTAATTTTTAAGATCGAGAATTTCTAAATGACTTGTACTAATTGAAATTTTCTTTGTTTACAGGTTGCTGATGACGTGGAATGTTTAACGGTAAGCTGTACCGAGTGGGTCAAGTTGCCCTGTGTCCACAAGTCTTGCCGGAAACATGAGGACTGCCATGTTTCCAAAGGGTCATTTGAAATTTGGGAACCTTCCAACTGCAAGGTATGCAATTACCTGATAGACACTGGCTTCCACGCTACCAATATCTCCAAGGATGAGGAAGCGCGGAGTCAGAAGACCATTCGTCATTGCGTTAGAGGCTTTCAGAATATCTCTCAACAAGGTGCCACATATCTTCCTTCCATGGAACTTAAGGAATTCCTTTTTCCCAAGGCCGAGGTGAATGCTGTTTTGCTGTTTTTGGTCATCAGTTACCAACAGTTCAACTCCCGCCGGTACCATTAGATCCTGTGGATGATTAACTTCGGGGGGCTCTACAGGTGATGAGCGTAGACGCCGACAACTTGTCGACAACTTTTTCTGTGACGTCAGAGAAGGAGAGGATCCTGCTGACCACGGAAGCCTCTGATGAGTCACTGGATGTCCATCAGGTGAGTACAGTACTAAGTACTTTTTACAGCTCATTCCCCCATCTCTGTATCTGAGGCCCCTGCATCTAATTCGATCCCTGTTCCTACACCGAATACACCTTGGAGTTTATGGCCTCCATGAAGGCATTTGTGGAAAACTTACATACCGAACATAAAAGTCTCTCAAATATCTCTTGAGGTGAATATAGAATCTTCAAGCCAGCCATATTGCTCAGCTAAGTATCCTTGGCGCTATGCTGAGCACATGACTTTGTATGAAGGGTACCTCCACATCGGAGAAGGTATGGGTTCTAAGCTAGTCTCCGACTTAGAATTCTTCCCCTCTATTGACAGTTACCCTTATTACTATGTAAGGCTTAAATCGGAAGCGTCCATTAGGGATGATACGATCCCTAAGGAAACTATCACCCTAGACCACAGCAAGGCTCAGTCCCTTTTGGTTAAGGAGCTCACAACGGTTGAATTTACTAATACCCAACCTTCTGCCTTCGGCAAGAAGCAAGCCATCTTCATTGTTCCCAAGGATACTGTCTTTCCCTTCGCCTCCATAAGTTCAGAGGCTGTGAAGAAAGCAGTAGTGGAGGGTAGACTATTTCCAGTGATAGAGGAGTGCAAACCTTTCTCCCTAGCCCTCCCTTATGACTCGGACAGTTAGGAAGATGTCCAACATACTTTTACTGTTGGAAAACTCAATAAGGACATTGGTGGCAAGCAATTTAATGAAAGGCTGCCTAGAATTCACTAATCCGTGTTGAAAGAAGAACTGGAAGCCAAAGAGAGACTATCTGCATCTTTATCCCACCAGTCCTATCTGGAGATATTAATTGGGAACTATTCCAAATTTGACCTTTTTCCAGTCTTGGCAAAAACTCACCTGGCTACTTTCCATAGGGTTCTCCATGCTTTCTTCATAACCAGAGGAGCATGTAAAGGACATGTCCTAGCCGCAGCAACTATTAGGCATAAATCTAAGAAGTTGATTGACTCTAGCATCTGGGGGAAAGATCTCTTTATTGCAGAAATTGGTTGAGGAAGTAATGGACAGAGCAGCTCAGGAGAATAAGAACCTTACGAGAAAGTAGAGCATGTCCTCTAAAAGGAAATTTACCCCCAGAGAAGAACAAGAAACCTAAGAGACCCTTTAAAGGAAGGAAATCCTTTCCTATCACAACAGCCTCAGTTGCTGCCATCCCTCAGACTGGGTACACAGTTCCCCAGCAGTATGTATCAAAGTCTCCAACCTTAAATCCAGCATATGAGAGAGCTACCACAACTTTTCACCCTGCCAGAGCTCAAAAGAAAAACTCTAGTGGCAGAAGAAGGTCTGGAAGGGGCGGTCAGTCTAGAGGCCGAGGAATTAAAGGCAAGGTGGTTAAAGAAGCAGGTACTTCACAACATCAGTGAGGAGCTACCAGTAGGGGGACAACTTTACCTTTTCAGGGATCGATGGAAGTTTGATCATGGGCTCACAGCATAGTCACCAAGGGATTAGTCTGGAAAGGAAGGCAGAAACCACCCCAGATCAAGAGGTTCTTCGAACCCTCAACCCCATTCTTGGAGGATTATGTTCAGGATCTTCTCCGGAAGGGATTTATTCGTAGCACAAAATCCATGAACTTTCAAGGGCGGCTATTCTGCGTGCCCAAGAAAGATTTGAACACTCCCCAAACTATTGTGGACGTGTTCCGACTAAACAAATTCATTCTGAATGACAAGTTTCAGATGCTATCTCACAAATACGGACCTTACTACCCCAGAGGGACTACACCGTCTCCATAGATCTTACAGACGCCTATTGGCATCTTCCAATAGGTCAGCGCTTCTCCCTCTACCTTGGTTTCAGACTGGCAAGAATGGCTCTGTATAGCTCCAAGGATTTTCACAAAGCTAGTCGAGGTCACCTTCCAATAATTATGGAACAGAGGCCTCCAGGTGATGGTATACCTAGACGACTGTCTAGTCGGGCTGCAACGAAGTTAGAATGTCTTCTAACAGCTCAAGAAGTCGTGAAATTCCAGGCTGTCTTCGGGTCAGGAATTCCAGTGGCTAGGGCTTCACTAGAATCTAAAGTCACACACCCTCCCTCTACCGCAAGGCAAGAGAAAGGAAATCGCAAAATCTGTCAGGTGCCTACTTCGTTCAAGAGTACTCACCAGACAGCAACAGGAAAGTCTTAGGTTCACTACAGTTTGCTGCTGTGACAGGCCCAATCTTAAAAGCAAGACTCAAAGAGGTCAACAGAGTCCGGAGAAAAAAGGCATCAAATGCTCGAAGAGATCTTTGCCATAAAACCCCGGTCTTACTGTGAAAGCAGCAAAAGCCGTGGTGCACTGTCAAGAGTTTGTCGACACACGTCCCTCTGCAGTATCCTGCTTCTTCTGTAACAATTCACACGGACACCTCGGAACAAGGTTGGGGGACATTTCCCTTCCAAGAAAATAGAGGGTCGGTGGTCGGTCCCATTTCGGAAATTTCACATCAACATTCTGGAAGCTACGGAAGTGTTTCTGACTCTGAAGAGACTGAACCTGAAGACAAAATCACACATCAAATTAGTCATCGACAATAGGACGATAGTCCACTGTGTCAACAGACAGGGCTCCAGGTCTCCTTAGATCAACCATGGGATTCTAGCCATTCTCACTTTGGCAATGCGGAGAAATTGGCATCTCTCACCAGTTCACCTGGAAGGGGTTTGCAATGTGACAGCAGATGCTCTGTCAAGATCCAAGCCTCTGGAAACGGAATTGTCTCTGTACCCAAAATCATTCTGTTTCATCCTCGTGCAAGTCCCAGGACTGCAAATAATTATCTTTGCGATGACCTTCTACAAGAAGCTTCCCCTGTATGTAGCAGCAAACTTAGGTCAGTTAGCGGCAGGAACAGATGTAATGTCCCTGAATTGGAACAAGTGGTCTCACATTTGCCTATTTCCACCATTCAAGCTCCTAATGAAAGTCGAACAAAATTGAGGTCTTTCTAGGGAACAGGGGCTCTAGTGGCTCCCAAGTGGCCCAAGAGCAATTGGTATCCTCTTGTTCTGGAACTTAAACCTCTCCAGGTACCTCTACCATCTCCAGTGCTATCCCAGTATGTTCAACGGGAGACTGTCTTTGCTTCCTCTTGGATAATGAAAAACCTTCAGCTCATGATTTTCTCGTCCTAGAGGTTCAAAGAAAGTTTGGTCTTGTGAAGGAGAGAATTGACTTGATAGAAGAGTACAAGTCCAATACCACGAAACAACATTACTTGTCTTCCTGAAAAATTGGTTGAATTCGTTAAAAGTCATTAGCTCTCTTCTATTGCTAGGGACTTTTGTATTCCTTTCTTTATTTCATTACATGAACAGGGTCTAGCCTCTACAACTATCACCTCATGTAAGTCGGCACCAAATAGACCCATTGCTTATGCTTTTGATATTGAACTCAATAGCAAGCTGTTCAATAATATCCCGAAGGCTTGTGCTAAATTGAGACCTAATGCTCCTCCCAAGGCTCTATCATGGTCATTAGATAAAGTCTTGCACTTCACCTCCTCGATAGATAACGCCACTACCTCTCTGGAGGATCTTACTCAAAAGGCAATCTTTTTGCTTGCTATTGCTTCTGGTGCTAGAGTCAGCGAGATTGTGGCACTTTCAAGGGATGATGGCCACATCTAATTCTCAGACTAGGGGGAGTTAAATGTTTACCCAGATCCTGCATTCTTGGCAGAAAATGAACTTCCCACAAAATGATGGGGGAAAGAATAGGATCTAATCTCTTTGAAAAAGCTAAGGTCAAAACTCACCTATTTCATCAGATGGGCTGACCCTGATAGTATGCCATCGGGTCATGACCTTAGGAAAGTTACCTCATCCTTAAACATTTTGACATAAGAAAAATCTATTTCAGCTAAGATAGCCATGTCGTCCTGATGGACTCTGCCCGTTACTTTTCCTCCCCTCCCGATTCTCAGTGTGAGGCCTTGAATCATTCGATGGCTGCTCCTGGAATGGTTTTACAGGAAAACGTGTTCATTGTAGCACACTGGGATCGTAAGTTGTAATGGCTCTTTCCCCCGTGTATCCAATCCTATCCTTTATCCTTCAAGACAAGGTTAACTCTATTCGTAGAAAGATAGCCATGGGTTGTTTTAAACACGTCCCTGGTGTATACAGTGATACCTCGGTACTCGACCATAATCCGTTCGAGATCCGTGTTCGACCTCCGATTTGTTCGAGTACCGAATTTTTTTTCCCCATAAGAAATAATGGTATATATTCTATTCCGTTCCCAAGCACTCGAACAGGCCCAAAATATTAATAAAACGTGTACCTAAACAACAATAATTATCTAAATGTGTATGAAATTGGTCAGAAAATCCTATAAAACAATTTTAAACCATTTACTGTACTAAAATAAAACAATTTTAAACCATTTTCTGTACTGTAGTGAACATACCTTTGAGCAGCGGTTCGATGGCATACAGGGATGGATGTGGAGAGGATGGAAGGGGGAGGTTACTGCTTGGAAGGAGAGTCCCCTTCCATGATGTGGCGGGGTAGTTCTCCTTCAGGAGTTGTTTCTCTCTCCAATGAAAGGGTGGGCAGATCTATTTCAGGGGTTTCTTCTCTTCTTTGTCTCTTCTTTGGAGGAGAAACAGGCTTTGATGTAGCAGCTTTCTTTTCTTTTGTGAAAAACTGGTCTATTGTTAATTGTTTCTTCCTCCTCTGCAGTATTCTTCGAAAATGATACATGACACTATCATTAAACATATGCACTGCCCGGTTTGCTACTGCAATTTCTGGGTGGTATTTTTCAGCAAAAGCCTGCACATCTGCCCACTTGGAACAAATTTCATTGATGAGAGAACTTGGAACATCCTCCCTTACCTCATCCTCTTCTGAAGATTCCTGCTCCACAATCAGATCCTGCTGCTGTTGTTGTTGCAGGTGCAACAATTCCTCCACAGTCAACTCGGTAGAATGGCTTTCTACAAGCTCATCAATATCATCCTTGTCGACCTCAAGCCCCAAACTCCTGCCCATGACAACAATTTCCTCAACGACATCAGTGTCATCAGAAATTACAGGGGTAGCAGTGCTTGGACCCGCCTCTGGTTGGAAACCTTCAAACTCCCTCTCTGTGACACATGATGGCCACAGCTTACGCCAGGCAGAGTTCAATGTCCTATAGGTCACACCTCGCCAAGCTTGGTCAATCATGTTAACAGAGTTGAGGATGCTGAAGTGTTCCTTCCAGAATTCCTTTAGGGTCAACTTCGTGTCACTGGTCACTTCAAAACACTTTCTGAAAAGGGCCTTGGTATAGAGTTTTTTGAAGTTTGAAATGACCTGTTGGTCCATGGGCTGGAGTATGGGAGTAGTATTGGGGGGCAAGAATTTGATTTTGATAAAGCTGTATTCTTCTTTCAAGTCATCCTCGAGACCTGGAGGATGTGCAGGAGCATTGTCCATAACCAGAAGACATTTCATTGGCAAGCTCTTTTCAATGAGGTAAGCCTTAACCTGGGGGGCAAACACTTCGTTTATCCACTCAGTAAAGAATTGTCTTGTGACCCAAGATTTAGTGTTCGAGCGCCACATAACTGGTAGTGCACTTTTACAAATATTATTTCGTTTGAACACCCGGGGGTTGTCCGAGTGGTACACTAACAAGGGTTTGATCTTGCAATCGCCACTTGCATTTGCACACAGCAACAATGTTAGCCTATCTTTCATTGGCTTGTGACCTGGCATCTTCGTCTCGTCCTTGGTAATGTACGTATTGGCTGGCATTTTCTTCCAAAATAACCCAGTCTCATCACAATTAAAGACTTGTTGTGCGATCAAATTTTGTTCATTTATGTACCGATCGAATTCCCCCACGTATTTATCGGCTGCAATTTGATCCGAACTAGCTGCCTCCCCATGCCTAGTAACACGATGAATACCTGTTCTATTACGAAACTTTTCAAACCAACCCCTGCTCGCTTTAAATGTAAATGAATCACTTTCACTGGTACTCGGACTTTTCTTCACTAATTCTTCATAGATATGCAACGCTTTTTCACAAATGAACGCTTCACTAACACTTTCCCCGGCCAACTGTTTTTCTTTAATAAATATTAAAAGCAACTTTTCCATCTCCTCAATCACTTGTGGCCTTTGCTTAGTTACCGCCGTAACTCCCGTTGCAACATTCGCCTTCTTAATCATTTCTTTATGCTTTAAAAACGTAGAAATGGTCGACTTCGCCATTCCGTATTCTACCGCTAAATCGGACACTCGTACACCATTCTCATATTTCGCTATAATTTCCTTCTTCAACTCGATCGTTGTTCGCACTGTTTTCCTCTTCTCCTTCCCCTTAACACTCATTACTTTCTTGGGACTCATTATGAAAGCTAAAAAAGCAATTAAAAGCACTGAAAATCACTAAATCACAACGAATGCTGATCGCGCGTTGTCTGAGTGACGCTCTCGAGAGAACTGATGCTTCCCGAACAAGCGAGAGTGGCCGAGATGGCGCGATCATCACAAAGCCCATGCGGTCGTCACGTGTTCGGCTGGTCGAGTACCGAATTTTTGGTCGAGCACCGCAGCAGAAATTTCTCGAAAATTTTGGTCGAACTCCGAATTGTTCGAGTATAGAGTCGTTCGACTACCGAGGTATCACTGTACATGATATCTCTCGGGATATTCGCTCCAGATGATAGAAATCTATGATACTTCATACATTGAATTCTCTGGTACATCACTCGCAGAAATATCCCAGGAAGAAGGCTGGTTTTGAAGAACTTCCATTAGAATGACATGGCTTTTCCACCCAAAAATATATTTTTCCTGTGTCAAAAGTAATTTTATATATACATATATATATATATATATATATATATATATGTATATATATATATATATATATATATATATATATATATATATATATATATATATATGTATATATATATACACATAGTATATACATACATAAATATATATATATATATATATATATATATATATATATATATATATATATATATATATATATATAAATATACATATATATGTATATATATGCATATATATATATGTGTATATATATATATATATATATATATATATATATATATATATATATAGTAGGTTGAAATATATCTATACAAATATATATATACATATATATATGTATATATATATATATATACACATATGTATATATATATATATATATATATATATATATATATATATATATATATATATATATATATATATATATATATATATATTTATATATAAATATATTCTTACGAAGCTGTCCTGTCATAAGAGTTGATTATTTCATTCACGTATTTTATTTGTGTATTTAAAATATGTATAGCCAGCTTGTAAGGTAGTTCCTACTCACATAGGATTAAGTAATGTATGTAAATTACATAAGACTTTCATAATTTATTTAGTTGTATTCTCATTCAGTTCTGTATATGTAAATTTACGGTATTTCATAGAATTAAATTTTCATTTCACATAGTTTTGTTACGAAGTCTTATGTAAACTTGTTAAAAAGTATATTGTATGACACACACACTAGGGATTGCATCATGTTTCCACGTGGTTAGAAGAGGCATGATGGTTTTAGACTAAAGTTTGATTTATTTTTAATGTTATGAAAGGAGATGGGTGGAGTTAGAGGAGAGAGTTGCCTCGCCAAATAATGATAGTACCCTTTCTTTGAATTGTTAAATTGGCAACCTTACGCCACTAGAGCCAGACCCCCCCCCCCACACTACGAGAATGATTAACTAGAAATTACTAGGGGGAATTAAGTTAACATATATGAACCTAGCAATGCATAGGAGACAAAGAGATCCAGCGTAACCCCCAGAAGAGCTATCATCCGACAGTCCACTCCAGCATCTATTCAGTCACTATGTATCTTCTCTCAAACATGCATAGTGTTTTCCTTTCCAACGCGCTTAGTGTTTTCTCTCAAATGTGAATAGTGTTTGTTCAAGCACTGGAATTTCTGTTGTTTAAGTTAATAGAAGTGCTGTGTGTATGTGATTACCAGTATATTATAAAAATTAATTGGTTTTCATGACTGGCCCTGTGAGATTACAGTAGGTTAAACAGTGAAGCATAATTAATTTGCTTAACCGTTTGGTAACTTTGTGTGAGCGAAAGGACATAAGAGTGACAGTTAAGTATATATAAGCATAATTCTGATTTATTTTTTATGATTGTTAAAGTGTCATTTATTCATTAATTGTCAAAATTAAATGTTTTTATAAATTAATTCCTAGTGATACAAGTGATTGTATAATTTTTATAGTGTCATTTTGTAATAGTCGAAGGTTTAGTTCAGATTTAATATTACGATTGATTTATTTGTTGTGTTAATTTTGAATTGTTAATTTTTTCCCCAAAATATATTTACTTTTGTAAAGCTGGTATTATTTTGATCACCAATACTTTTCTCAGTGCTTTGCTCGTATCTCCGAGAAGTCATAAGAAAAGAAGTGGACTATTTGTTACCAAACGGATCAGCCGAACAAGGTCTATCCCTTACAGTTCTCCATGGTAGCTTCTGAAAAAACCCGATGGATCTTTCAGGATGTGTACGGACTATCAAAAGGTGAATTTGATCAATGTGGCCTACAACTATCCATTGCCACTTATAGACAAACTCGACAACATTGGACAATCGAGGTTCGTCTCTAAGACTCATTTGTTAAAAATCTATTATCAAATTCCTTTGGACGACAACACAAAATTATTATCAGCTTTTATAACCCTGTTTGAGTTGTATCAATACACAGTCATGCCATTTGTCCTAATGAGCACATCCGCTACTTTTCAACAGGTGATGGATAACCTTCTAGGATCAACTGGAGGAGTAGGCGTATATTTCGACGATATTGTAATATATTCATCGACCTGGGAACAACATCTCCGAATCCTTGAGATTGTTTCAAAAGCTGCAAGGAGCAGATCTGACAATTAACTGGGAGAAGAGCGAATTTGGAAAGGCAACAGTTCGGTACTTAGGATTTGAAGTCGGAAGGCAGCAAATCGCCCCGGTAGCCGCTAACGTCGAAGGAATAAGGAAAACTTCACACCTCCCCACAACAAGGAAGCAATTACAACGCTTTTGGGGATCGCACGATTTTTCAGACGTCTTTTCCCGAAGTTTTTCGGGTGTAGTCGTTCCCTTGACAGCTTTGACTAGCCATAGAAAAAGTTTGTATTGACCAGCAAGTGCCAGGAATCTTTCGACAGGATAAAGGCCATATTAACTTCGAAACCTATACTGCAAGCACCAGACTTCAACAAAAAATTCCTTATCCAAATAGATGCGTCGGACAATGGGATTGGAGCATCAACGAGCCTACTCGACAGTTGAAAAGGATCTGCTAGCGCTAATCACAGCGATAAGGAAGTTTGAAGTTTATGTGAATAGACAACAAAATGAAGAAATTATGGTTTATTTAGACCACAATCCTCTAACTTTTGTTAATAAATGAAGAATTATAAACAAAGGTTAACTAGATGGTCGTTATGTTTACAACCATAAGGTATTAATGTAAAGCATATATCAGGTAAAGAGAACATGGTTACAGATTATTTATCTCAGGCTGAATCGGTGGATTCAGGGTAGGAATAAATGATATTTTTGGGGGGAGCTATCTTACGAAGCTGGTCTGACATTATAGTAGATTGTTTCATTCACGTATTTCATTTGTGTATTTAAGAGATGGTTCCTTCTCTCGTATGATTAAGTAATGTATGTAAATTACATAAGACTTTCGACATTTATTTAGTTGTATTTTCATTTAATTCCGTATACGTAAATTTATGTTATTTTAAAGAATTGCATTTTCCTTTCACATAGTTTTGCTATGAAGTCTCATGCAATTTGTTAAAAAGTATGTTGTATGACACACATGCCAAGGATTGCATCATGTTTCCACGTAGTTGGAAGAGGCATGAAACTTCTAGACTGAAGTTTGATTATTTTTTTGATGTTATAAGAGGATGTGGGTGGAGTTAGCTGAGAGAATTGCCTCGCCAAACAACAATAGTAGCCCTTCTTCAAATTGTTAAGTTGGCAACCTTATGCCACTGAGCCATGCACCCATACTACAAGAATGATTTACTAAATTTTTTTTAGAGGGAATTAAGTTAATATATAAGGATCTAGCAATGCATAGGAGAAAGAGAGATCTAGCCTAACCCTCAAAAGAGCCATCATCAGACAGTCCTCTCCAGCATCTATTCAGTCACTCTGTATCTCCTCTTCAACGTGCATAGTGTTTTCCTCTTCAGCATGCATAGTGTTTTCTCCTAAATGTGAATAGTGTTTGTTCAAACATTGAAATTTCTGTGGTTTAAGTTAATAGAAGTGCCGTGTATATGAAAGTACCTATATATTGTAAAAAGTAATGGTTTTGTGACTGGCCCTGTGAGATTAAGTTAAACAGTGAAGTGTTATTAATTTGCTTAACCGTTTGGTAAACTTGTGTGAGCCGATTGACATAGGAGTAACAGTTAAGAATATGTAAGTATAATTCTGATTTATTTTCTATGATTGTTAGAGTGTCATTTATTCATCAATTGTCAAAATTAAATATTTTTATAAATTAGTTTCTAGTGAAACCAATGATTGTATAATTTCTATAGTGTCATTTTGTCTTAGTCTAAGGTTTAGTTCAGATATAATATTTCGAGTGATCTATTTTTTTTTTGTTAATTTTGAATTGTTTTTTTATAGAATATCTTTATTTTTTAAAGTGTTTATTATTTCGACCACCAATACTTTTCTCAGTGCTTTGGTCGTATTACTTGACTAAGAGCCGAAGTATGAGGTTGATTTAAGATTAGTTACCATTGCAAGTAAAGTAATCACCCAGTTTTGTTTTCAGTGTAAAGTAAAGAGAACTTTTAGATATTCAGTGTTCATATAAATATTATATTATTGTCTGGGAGTTGCATATTATTCTCAGAGCTAGGAGGCTTTTCTCTTGTGTATGAAATTATGTAATATAAAGCAGATGATTTTGGAGTTCGGGAATTTACGTAATTCACTAGTTGTTATAATTTATATATATATATATATATATATATATATATATATATATATATATATATATATATATATATATATATATATATATACCGTATACATACATTATGTTTACAACTATATATATTTAATGAGAGAGTGGAGGGAAGTGGTCTACTTAGCCGTTTATACTACTGTATGTTCATGGTTTAAAGGTAGATAAGTAGCCTATATTATTATTATTATTATTATTATTATTATTATTATTATTATTATTATTACTACTATTATTATTATTATTATTATTAGAAAGAGTACTACTAGTAGTAGTAGTAGTACAAATCTAGCACAAGTGTCACAGATTCAAGGGTTTTATCAGTAATGGGATACTTCCTTCATACGGTTAAGTCAAGCAATCTCTTTCCATTCATTCCACAACTCCTCACCTCCATATCATTACCAGCTTTACATTATTATTATTATTATTATTATTATTATTATTATTATTATTATTATTATAATTATTATTATTATTATTATTATTACTAGCCAGGTCACAACCCGTGTTGGAAAAACATAGGATGCTATAAGCCCAAAGGATCCAACATGGAAAAACAGCCCAGTGGGGAAAGGAGTATTTTAAGAACATTAACAACATTAAAATAGATTTTCAATTTAAACTATAAAAAAACTTTTTAAAAAAATAAGCGGAACAGGAATAAGATAGAATAGTGTGGCCTAGTGTACCCTCAAGCAAGAGAACTCTAACCCAAGGGAGTGGAAGACTATGGTACCGAGGTTATGGCACTACCCGAGAACAATGGATTGAAATTGTTGGCAAGGCCAGTGTATGTCTTTTTTCGATACACAGTTGTAATAAATTCACCATTGTCTCTGCTTACGTTAATGTCTAAAAAAGGTAGAGTTGTTGTTCTCTTTTTCTATAGTGAACTTCATATTTTGGTGTTGAATATTTATATGGTTTAAAAACATTTCGCTATGCCATGGCTGTTTAAATAACACAAAAGTATCATCAACATATCTTCTATAATACACTGGCTTAAAAGTGTCTGGACAACTATTTAAAAAATTTTCTTCAAAAGATGACATAAAAATATTTGCAAACAAGGGTCCTAACGGAGAACCCATGGCAACTCCATCGACCTGCGAATAGAGTTGGCCATTAAAAACAAACATGGAGTCTTGCACAGCAAGCTCAAGAAAAGTCTTAAAATAATGTCTGTTAAAACCATGAAAAATAACTTGATCGTCATAAAAATTTTTTATCTAAAATAATATTAATTGTTTCATTTAGTGGCACATTTGTAAAAAGAGATTCTACATCAAAACTTGTCATATGTAGATCACCATCTTGTAAAATTATTTGTTGCTGAAACTCACAGCCATTTTTTAGTGAGAACTGATTGCACGAGAAATCACTGAGCAAAGAGACAAGGTGTTTTGATATTGTATAAGACGGGTTGTTATAGGCTGCCATAATGGGTCTGATTGGAACTCCTTCCTTATGTATCTTTGGTAGTCCATATAAAATGCTAAAAGAAGAACCTGTCACAAAAAGTTTCTGATACGTTATTTCATTTAAAATACCTTCATTTTTTAGTTTTCTCAAAAATCTGTTAATTTTGTCTTCTTTTTTGTAAATGTCCAAAAAATTTGGTTCACCATGTAACTTAAATTTAGTTTGGTCTGCAAGAATGTTATTAACCTTATCAATATAGTCTGATTTATTGAGCAGTACAACACCTTTACCCTTATCTGATTTACAAATAACCAAACTATCTCGTTTGCCTAGTTTTTGTAGGATACTCAAATCCTCTTTCCTGAAAAACGGTGTCCAAGACACTCTCAACTTAGTGTAAGTTTTATGTAAAAGGAAAGACAACTTATGTTGCAAACCACTGAGGTCATTGATCAAATTTAAACCCTTGAGTCGTTGAAAAAGCATTTCGAAAGGAAAGTAGAAGTCTGCATACTTAGGTCTGTAGGAGGGCAAATTGAAATCCAACCCAAATGATAACAAAAACTCTTCTCTTTTGGAGAGAACATAGTTAGATAAATTAAAAATACAACAGTTTCTCTTATTAAAATTAGGAGTAACAACACCTAGTGCTTTCAGTTTCTTTTGATGACGTAGTTGTACAGACGAGACATAATCATTAACAAAATCATTAAAAAGTTTCTGATAAATAAAACGGTCAATAAAAGATAAATCCTGAAAAAGTTGTTCTCGAAGGCGACAAATATTAGTACTTGTATTTTCAATAAGTTTCTGCTTCGTCTCAATCTCCTTCTTAAGTAGTTCGTCCAAGGCATTTCTGTGAGCACTGGTTCTCTTTTGTTTTACTGTTTTAGTTTTTTTACGATTTTCCGTTATAAAATCAATAATGTTTTAATACTCTTTTACTATTTTGTTTTAAATTATTGTACAAATTTTAAGAATTTTATATTATCTTTTACAGATTGATAATGAACATTGCAATGTTCGAAACGTCTCTAAATAAATTATGGCCTTTTAACTGATGTTTTTTGGACCCTGCTGCACACCAAATATATATATATATATATATATATATATATATATATATATATATATATATATATATATATATATATATATATATATATTCAAATAAGCCATATATATTTTTGATACATTAATGTCTGGATTCTCTTAACGACCTCGGGATCAGAGCCCCAGGCGAAATCACACAAAGACAAGAGCTTGGCTCCGGCCGGGAATCGAACCCTGGTCGGCAAGCTTGTACAGACAGTGACTAACCCACGTGGCCAAGTGGGTTAGTCACTGTCTGTACAAGCTTGCCGACCAGGGTTCAATTCCCGGCCGGAGCCAAGCTCTTGTCTTTGTGTGATTTCGCCTGGGGCTCTGATCCCGAGGTCGTTAAGAGAATCCAGACATTAATGTATCAAAAATATATATGGCTTATTTGAATATGAAAAACACGTAAAAATGTGCAAAATTTATCATATATATATATATATATATATATATATATATATATATATATATATATGATAATATTTTTGCACATTTAAACGTGTCTTTGAGGTGAAATCACTCAAAGACAGTAGCATCTGACCGGCCGGGAATCGAACCCTAGTACAGGATGCTTTTGTGACAGTGACCGAACCATTTAGCCAATTTCTTCGTGGCTAAATGGTACGGTCACTTTCATGCAAGAATCCTGGACCAGGGTTTGATTACCGGCCAGTCAGATGCTATTGTCTTCGAGGGATTTCTCATCAAGACTCTGATCCCGTGGTCGGTATGAGATTCCAGACATTGATGTATTGAA
>NC_090739.1:92731669-92741669 GCF_036898095.1 Palaemon carinicauda | reverse complement strand
TTTTAGTGCCTTTTGGAGCCCAGTTAAACATCTGGAGTGCGAGGGCATGCCCAAACCATCTACATCTAACCTCACCATGATGTCATCCACTGGAGTAATCTCTCTTATAGTGTAATTTCATCTAATCCTGTCCTGCCATTTAACTCCCAAAATTCCTCTGAGAGCTTTGTTCTCAAACAAATCTACAGAATCAGTTTGATATCATTTCATATATATATATATATATATATATATATATATATATATATATATATATATATATATATTCTTACAAAGCTGGTCTATTGTAGAGTAGATAAGTTAATCAGGCATTTGATTTATTTTTTTCATATGTGCATTAAAAAGGCAAATAGCCAGCCAGCTCTTAAGATGAGTTCCTCTCAAATAGGTATTAGTTTATTATGTAAATTATGTAAGACTTTCGTTGTTGATTTATTTGTATACTGCATTCAAGTCAGTATATGTAAATTTACGTTATATTTTAGAATTTACTTTTTATTTCACGTATTTTGTTACGAAGTCTTACGTAAGCTGTTTAAGAGTGCTATATGATCCATACGAGATATGAACAAGGGATTATGTAAATATTTTTTTTTATTTCTATGAGGTATTGCCTCATGCTTGTGAGAAAATACACAATTCTTACATTTGTCACATGTTTTGGAAGGTTCTTGAAAAACCCCAGCATTAGGTTTTATCTTTTTTTTTCCATTTTCGAGGACAAAGGTGGGCGGACCTAGCTGAGAGAGAGAGATGTCTCGCAGCTGCGTCAGTACACGTCCGAGAGAGTAATCATTGGCAACCTTACGCCCTTCGGCCTACCCACAAGCTTCCAGATCCTGGACCTAGAATATTCTGGAAGTAACTAAGTCTTATATAAGCGCCCACAGTGCTGCGTGTGGCAGAAGAGAAACAGCCATCTTGTGAAAGAGCCAAAAGTACCTACTCTCTCTCCCTAAGTGCCTTTAGTGTGTCCTCTCCAAAGTGATTTTGTGCCCAGCATATATCGTGTAAAAATTGCCAGAAATTCTAAATTCATGGTGTTGTGGTGAGTGCTGGTATTGTGTAAAATTTTGTAACTGGCCCTGTGCAAGTAAAAAACGGGAAGTATATTTGTAACATTACCTGGGTAAATTTGCGTGAGCTAAGTTCGTAAGTTTATCAGTTACTTTATGTAATTTCTTTAATATGTGTCAAGACTAATTAATTATGTAAAATTTAATTTCAAGAGAAACAAATGACTGTTTAATTTTGATAAGCCTTTATTTCCTAGTCTAGGGCTTTTATGCAGATTTAATATTTTGAGGCAAGTGATTATATAATTTCCAAAGTGTAATTATTTCTTTTGTCTTAGTCTAAGGGTTTATGCAGATTTAATATTTCAAGTCAAGTGATTATATAATTTTCAATTTGTAACATTTTTTGTCTTAATCTAAGTTTTGTTCAGACTTCATATTTCGGGTGATTTATGTTTTTTTATGTGAATTCTTTCAAAGTGTTGTATCTTTTATAGAATATATTCAATTTGTAAAGAGTGTATTATTTCAATCAATAGAGTTTATTTCATACTCGCTTCTATCCTGTTTATGAATCGAAGTAAGAAGTTGTTTGAGTAGATCGTAGTAATAATTATCTAATTTTATTTTGAGTGTACTTAAGGGACTTTTGAGTATTCAGTGTTTTATATATTGCTATCTGGTAGTTATATAACTGTCTCAGAGCTCGGGCATTAATATTTTCAAGTGTAACAGATTTAATGTAAAATCAAATAGGTGAGTTTGGAACTCGAGAGGTTGTATAGCTTGACAGCCGTAATTTATATATCATATTTTTGGTTTCCAGACATGGGACCATAGTATAATATATAAATAAATATATATATATATATATATATATATATATATATATATATATATATATATATATATATATATATATATATATATATATATATATATATATATATATATATATATATATATATATATATATATATATATATATATATATATATATATATATATATATATATATATATATATATATATATATATATATATATATGTGTGTGTGTGTGTATACAATTATATGCATATATTTTTGGGCTCAAGCCATATCACCCTGATGGAAGTTCTTCAAAGGAAGCTTTCTGCTTGGGTTATTTCTGCAAGTGACATACCAGAGAATTTAACCTAAGAAATATCATAGGGTTCTATACCCTTGAGTGAATATCCCAAGAGATATTGTATATATAGCAGGAAAGTGTTTAAACCACGCCATGGCTATCCTTCCCCGAATAGAGTTAACCTTGTCTCGAAGGATATGGGATAAGATTGGATATGTGGGAGAGAGAACCGTTACAACTTCTGATCCCGGTGTGCTACAACGAACACGTTTCCTGTAAAACCATTCCTCCTTGCAGCGCCATCTTGTCAGTTGTTTGGAGTTTTTTCCTGAGTATTTTCTTAGTTTTTTTATTGATTTTGCAATCATGGATGCTTCTGCTTCTTCCTCATTGACTAATTTGAGTACCCTTCTTCTTTTGAGTTAGAGAACTTTGCATCTGCACCCCATTATTTTTTGATTTGCATGCTTTTTATTACCTGCGGCTGCTGCGTCGTTGGCGCCGGCGACTCGTGTATCCAAATTACTCAGAAACTCTTAGTTATTTTGTCATAGTATTGTAAGAACATCTTTAAGTTATTCTTTTACAATTTGGTATGATTATGGGGTATCACCCCTCTTTTACTACTGTCTGCGTGTGTGTATTTTATCAGTCTTGACTTAGGCTAACTCTTCCCTGGCCGTCGACCATGACTGGTGAATATGTAGTTGTGAATCATCCCTTCATTTTACTCAACCTTACGGGTTTTGTGAGGCTGCCAATCCTCCCATACTATTCATATGTCATAGTTGGGAGCTGCAGTCCTGAAACATTGGATATTGTGTTACAGTTATCCTAGGGTCACTGTTTTTCACTTATCCACTTAGCCTGCATAGATGACCAGGCGGCACGGATCATGGAAACTTGTCCCTTGTGTCAACTTCTTGTCCATCCATTGGAACACGCTAACTTGTTCTAATGCTGACAGGTAGACCTCCCTTTAGTGTCACCTTACCCATTCTTAGACTTCTCGTCTTAGTTTTGGTTTTGAGGAATCGTTCTCTGTGCCTTCTTACTGCAGACCCCTTGGAATGCCTTATTAGTTCTAATGCTACAGTTAGGCCTTCCTGTCCTGCTACATCACCAATTTCTGAGTCTCCCCTCCAAGCCCCCTTTGGCCTGCTGGAGCATATACTTGCTGTAGAACTTTACTCCCCTCCCAGTTTAGTTCCCTAGCGACTGAAGTATCCTTTGTTGCTATACAAATGGACAGGATAGCTTGTAAGCTATCTAGTTTAGGCCTAGTTTGGTGAATTTTTTTTCTCCCATGGATTAATTCTCTCTGCCGGCATAAAGACCACTTTTTGGTGGTCTAGTTTCCCCTTCCCTTTCCTAGTTAGGCCATAACACTTTACTCTCTTAGGAGCTACAGTTCCTTTTGTTTAGTCTACTTACCCTAGCATTTGAGTTTCCCTCATCGACTATCGACTATGTAGGCTAGGATTGCCAGGTCAGTATTTCCTATAGCCTAGCCCTATCCAAGCATAGAGCTAGTACCACTTGGGGTTCTTCTCTGCCGCCTTAGTAGTTGCCTAGTCTATGACTGCAGCTTTTCATCCTGGGCTATGTACCTCTTGCTGTGAAGCCTTGACTCCTTCGCCTGGTCGGTTTATCCTGGCAGAAGTGTTGCCTTCTGTTCCTGCTTCCAATCTTGTCAGCTTGAGTTCTTCTAGCAGTGGATGTGAGTGGGCTATGGGGGGAGCCCCCTTCCCCTCTACCGCCTTAGTTGCACCCTTAGGCTGGTCATCTACACCTCGTTTTCCTCTTCCAAATCTGAGAAACATTATCCTCTGAAGCTGATAAATTGGATCCCGCCTGGCTATCAAGATATCCCTTGAATTTTCAATTTTTGTCATTCTAGCCATCTTGTACAGCTCTCGCTATCTTGAGGGCTAACTCCCCCTTTTTCATGATTTAATAATAATGACCAGGTCTTGGCATGTTTACTTATTTACTGCCTTTAATTCCTGTGCCTTTCCCCCTCATTGTGGACTTTTTCTTATAGGATTGTCCTCTTTATACTTATTGACTGAACAATGCCTCTGCCGCATTGTATCGACATCATTGGGGTGTTAAAAGGTCAGTTCATGATGCCATAGTTAGTAGGAATAGCTGCCACCTTAAACCCAGCTGCTGCTGCTTCAGGGTCAGTTGCTGCAGGCTAAGGCTGGATGATAAGGGAATTTTCCACCTTTGGTTGTCTAATAGGCCGACTTTGGGGCTACAGGTGTACCACTGATGTGACAATTTCTTCCATTTTCTACCACACTGTCCCTGATAGTTATTCATGAATCTCTAAAGATTTTTGGGCTGTTTGGCATGAGTATCCACTGTAGTGTAGCTGTAGCCATAATGTTTTCGGTAGAAATATTTATGCTGGAAATATTGTATATTATATTTCTCTTGTATATTTATTTATATACTAATTTTTAAGATCGAGAATTTCTAAATGACTTGTACTAATTGAAATTTTCTTTGTTTACAGGTTGCTGATGACGTGGAATGTTTAACGGTAAGCTGTACCGAGTGGGTCAAGTTGCCCTGTGTCCACAAGTCTTGCCGGAAACATGAGGACTGCCATGTTTCCAAAGGGTCATTTGAAATTTGGGAACCTTCCAACTGCAAGGTATGCAATTACCTGATAGACACTGGCTTCCACGCTACCAATATCTCCAAGGATGAGGAAGCGCGGAGTCAGAAGACCATTCGTCATTGCGTTAGAGGCTTTCAGAATATCTCTCAACAAGGTGCCACATATCTTCCTTCCATGGAACTTAAGGAATTCCTTTTTCCCAAGGCCGAGGTGAATGCTGTTTTGCTGTTTTTGGTCATCAGTTACCAACAGTTCAACTCCCGCCGGTACCATTAGATCCTGTGGATGATTAACTTCGGGGGGCTCTACAGGTGATGAGCGTAGACGCCGACAACTTGTCGACAACTTTTTCTGTGACGTCAGAGAAGGAGAGGATCCTGCTGACCACGGAAGCCTCTGATGAGTCACTGGATGTCCATCAGGTGAGTACAGTACTAAGTACTTTTTACAGCTCATTCCCCCATCTCTGTATCTGAGGCCCCTGCATCTAATTCGATCCCTGTTCCTACACCGAATACACCTTGGAGTTTATGGCCTCCATGAAGGCATTTGTGGAAAACTTACATACCGAACATAAAAGTCTCTCAAATATCTCTTGAGGTGAATATAGAATCTTCAAGCCAGCCATATTGCTCAGCTAAGTATCCTTGGCGCTATGCTGAGCACATGACTTTGTATGAAGGGTACCTCCACATCGGAGAAGGTATGGGTTCTAAGCTAGTCTCCGACTTAGAATTCTTCCCCTCTATTGACAGTTACCCTTATTACTATGTAAGGCTTAAATCGGAAGCGTCCATTAGGGATGATACGATCCCTAAGGAAACTATCACCCTAGACCACAGCAAGGCTCAGTCCCTTTTGGTTAAGGAGCTCACAACGGTTGAATTTACTAATACCCAACCTTCTGCCTTCGGCAAGAAGCAAGCCATCTTCATTGTTCCCAAGGATACTGTCTTTCCCTTCGCCTCCATAAGTTCAGAGGCTGTGAAGAAAGCAGTAGTGGAGGGTAGACTATTTCCAGTGATAGAGGAGTGCAAACCTTTCTCCCTAGCCCTCCCTTATGACTCGGACAGTTAGGAAGATGTCCAACATACTTTTACTGTTGGAAAACTCAATAAGGACATTGGTGGCAAGCAATTTAATGAAAGGCTGCCTAGAATTCACTAATCCGTGTTGAAAGAAGAACTGGAAGCCAAAGAGAGACTATCTGCATCTTTATCCCACCAGTCCTATCTGGAGATATTAATTGGGAACTATTCCAAATTTGACCTTTTTCCAGTCTTGGCAAAAACTCACCTGGCTACTTTCCATAGGGTTCTCCATGCTTTCTTCATAACCAGAGGAGCATGTAAAGGACATGTCCTAGCCGCAGCAACTATTAGGCATAAATCTAAGAAGTTGATTGACTCTAGCATCTGGGGGAAAGATCTCTTTATTGCAGAAATTGGTTGAGGAAGTAATGGACAGAGCAGCTCAGGAGAATAAGAACCTTACGAGAAAGTAGAGCATGTCCTCTAAAAGGAAATTTACCCCCAGAGAAGAACAAGAAACCTAAGAGACCCTTTAAAGGAAGGAAATCCTTTCCTATCACAACAGCCTCAGTTGCTGCCATCCCTCAGACTGGGTACACAGTTCCCCAGCAGTATGTATCAAAGTCTCCAACCTTAAATCCAGCATATGAGAGAGCTACCACAACTTTTCACCCTGCCAGAGCTCAAAAGAAAAACTCTAGTGGCAGAAGAAGGTCTGGAAGGGGCGGTCAGTCTAGAGGCCGAGGAATTAAAGGCAAGGTGGTTAAAGAAGCAGGTACTTCACAACATCAGTGAGGAGCTACCAGTAGGGGGACAACTTTACCTTTTCAGGGATCGATGGAAGTTTGATCATGGGCTCACAGCATAGTCACCAAGGGATTAGTCTGGAAAGGAAGGCAGAAACCACCCCAGATCAAGAGGTTCTTCGAACCCTCAACCCCATTCTTGGAGGATTATGTTCAGGATCTTCTCCGGAAGGGATTTATTCGTAGCACAAAATCCATGAACTTTCAAGGGCGGCTATTCTGCGTGCCCAAGAAAGATTTGAACACTCCCCAAACTATTGTGGACGTGTTCCGACTAAACAAATTCATTCTGAATGACAAGTTTCAGATGCTATCTCACAAATACGGACCTTACTACCCCAGAGGGACTACACCGTCTCCATAGATCTTACAGACGCCTATTGGCATCTTCCAATAGGTCAGCGCTTCTCCCTCTACCTTGGTTTCAGACTGGCAAGAATGGCTCTGTATAGCTCCAAGGATTTTCACAAAGCTAGTCGAGGTCACCTTCCAATAATTATGGAACAGAGGCCTCCAGGTGATGGTATACCTAGACGACTGTCTAGTCGGGCTGCAACGAAGTTAGAATGTCTTCTAACAGCTCAAGAAGTCGTGAAATTCCAGGCTGTCTTCGGGTCAGGAATTCCAGTGGCTAGGGCTTCACTAGAATCTAAAGTCACACACCCTCCCTCTACCGCAAGGCAAGAGAAAGGAAATCGCAAAATCTGTCAGGTGCCTACTTCGTTCAAGAGTACTCACCAGACAGCAACAGGAAAGTCTTAGGTTCACTACAGTTTGCTGCTGTGACAGGCCCAATCTTAAAAGCAAGACTCAAAGAGGTCAACAGAGTCCGGAGAAAAAAGGCATCAAATGCTCGAAGAGATCTTTGCCATAAAACCCCGGTCTTACTGTGAAAGCAGCAAAAGCCGTGGTGCACTGTCAAGAGTTTGTCGACACACGTCCCTCTGCAGTATCCTGCTTCTTCTGTAACAATTCACACGGACACCTCGGAACAAGGTTGGGGGACATTTCCCTTCCAAGAAAATAGAGGGTCGGTGGTCGGTCCCATTTCGGAAATTTCACATCAACATTCTGGAAGCTACGGAAGTGTTTCTGACTCTGAAGAGACTGAACCTGAAGACAAAATCACACATCAAATTAGTCATCGACAATAGGACGATAGTCCACTGTGTCAACAGACAGGGCTCCAGGTCTCCTTAGATCAACCATGGGATTCTAGCCATTCTCACTTTGGCAATGCGGAGAAATTGGCATCTCTCACCAGTTCACCTGGAAGGGGTTTGCAATGTGACAGCAGATGCTCTGTCAAGATCCAAGCCTCTGGAAACGGAATTGTCTCTGTACCCAAAATCATTCTGTTTCATCCTCGTGCAAGTCCCAGGACTGCAAATAATTATCTTTGCGATGACCTTCTACAAGAAGCTTCCCCTGTATGTAGCAGCAAACTTAGGTCAGTTAGCGGCAGGAACAGATGTAATGTCCCTGAATTGGAACAAGTGGTCTCACATTTGCCTATTTCCACCATTCAAGCTCCTAATGAAAGTCGAACAAAATTGAGGTCTTTCTAGGGAACAGGGGCTCTAGTGGCTCCCAAGTGGCCCAAGAGCAATTGGTATCCTCTTGTTCTGGAACTTAAACCTCTCCAGGTACCTCTACCATCTCCAGTGCTATCCCAGTATGTTCAACGGGAGACTGTCTTTGCTTCCTCTTGGATAATGAAAAACCTTCAGCTCATGATTTTCTCGTCCTAGAGGTTCAAAGAAAGTTTGGTCTTGTGAAGGAGAGAATTGACTTGATAGAAGAGTACAAGTCCAATACCACGAAACAACATTACTTGTCTTCCTGAAAAATTGGTTGAATTCGTTAAAAGTCATTAGCTCTCTTCTATTGCTAGGGACTTTTGTATTCCTTTCTTTATTTCATTACATGAACAGGGTCTAGCCTCTACAACTATCACCTCATGTAAGTCGGCACCAAATAGACCCATTGCTTATGCTTTTGATATTGAACTCAATAGCAAGCTGTTCAATAATATCCCGAAGGCTTGTGCTAAATTGAGACCTAATGCTCCTCCCAAGGCTCTATCATGGTCATTAGATAAAGTCTTGCACTTCACCTCCTCGATAGATAACGCCACTACCTCTCTGGAGGATCTTACTCAAAAGGCAATCTTTTTGCTTGCTATTGCTTCTGGTGCTAGAGTCAGCGAGATTGTGGCACTTTCAAGGGATGATGGCCACATCTAATTCTCAGACTAGGGGGAGTTAAATGTTTACCCAGATCCTGCATTCTTGGCAGAAAATGAACTTCCCACAAAATGATGGGGGAAAGAATAGGATCTAATCTCTTTGAAAAAGCTAAGGTCAAAACTCACCTATTTCATCAGATGGGCTGACCCTGATAGTATGCCATCGGGTCATGACCTTAGGAAAGTTACCTCATCCTTAAACATTTTGACATAAGAAAAATCTATTTCAGCTAAGATAGCCATGTCGTCCTGATGGACTCTGCCCGTTACTTTTCCTCCCCTCCCGATTCTCAGTGTGAGGCCTTGAATCATTCGATGGCTGCTCCTGGAATGGTTTTACAGGAAAACGTGTTCATTGTAGCACACTGGGATCGTAAGTTGTAATGGCTCTTTCCCCCGTGTATCCAATCCTATCCTTTATCCTTCAAGACAAGGTTAACTCTATTCGTAGAAAGATAGCCATGGGTTGTTTTAAACACGTCCCTGGTGTATACAGTGATACCTCGGTACTCGACCATAATCCGTTCGAGATCCGTGTTCGACCTCCGATTTGTTCGAGTACCGAATTTTTTTTCCCCATAAGAAATAATGGTATATATTCTATTCCGTTCCCAAGCACTCGAACAGGCCCAAAATATTAATAAAACGTGTACCTAAACAACAATAATTATCTAAATGTGTATGAAATTGGTCAGAAAATCCTATAAAACAATTTTAAACCATTTACTGTACTAAAATAAAACAATTTTAAACCATTTTCTGTACTGTAGTGAACATACCTTTGAGCAGCGGTTCGATGGCATACAGGGATGGATGTGGAGAGGATGGAAGGGGGAGGTTACTGCTTGGAAGGAGAGTCCCCTTCCATGATGTGGCGGGGGTAGTTCTCCTTCAGGAGTTGTTTCTCTCTCCAATGAAAGGGTGGGCAGATCTATTTCAGGGGTTTCTTCTCTTCTTTGTCTCTTCTTTGGAGGAGAAACAGGCTTTGATGTAGCAGCTTTCTTTTCTTTTGTGAAAAACTGGTCTATTGTTAATTGTTTCTTCCTCCTCTGCAGTATTCTTCGAAAATGATACATGACACTATCATTAAACATATGCACTGCCCGGTTTGCTACTGCAATTTCTGGGTGGTATTTTTCAGCAAAAGCCTGCACATCT
>NC_090739.1:92706491-92716491 GCF_036898095.1 Palaemon carinicauda | reverse complement strand
GGCCCTACTACTGTCAAAGCATATGGCGGGGAAAGGGAAGAATGCTCATGCTGCGCTCCCCGCCGATAAACAGTATGCTGATGCGAGTATGCTGATGAGTACGAGCTGGTCTGGTTCAACTCGGGGCCCCCCAGCTCAGTCCCATCGGGTAAGTCTAAGCCCCGGCAAAATCCAATCTCCCCTACCAAGTGTGGCCATTGCAGGAGATCTAACCACTTGGAAACCAACTGTCGGCTGAAGCTATCCGGTCAATCAACTGAGTCTACGAAGCAGAAGAATAAGCCCAAGGTTAAGGTGGCGAAGCCAAACTATGCCAGTGCATACTGCGAGGTATGTAAGTGCTACGGACACACAAAGAACTCCTCACTATGTCCCAGCAAATCCTCAGCCTCTTCTCCAGCTGCCCTCTCAATCTCTATCCGAGAAGCTCACAAAAGACAGCCCGCTGTTGGGGGGTTCACAGTAGCTCTGCCTGAAGGAGACGGCTCTCCGCAATCAGTCAGAGCATTACAGGATATTGGTGCAGACGTTTCACTAATCTTATGGCACCAGGTGCCTATCGGTGCCAGAGTCCAGCAGGACAATCGCATGACGGTCCGTTGGATCGAAGGAATCACTAAGGATCTCCCTACTGTGGAGTTGAGAGTGACCACGCCCCAGCTCAGCAAAAGGTGCAGGCTAGGGGTAGTGAGCGATCTCGGGCATGAAGGCTATGACTTGCTCTTGGGACAAGACCTCCCAAGAGGCATACAGCGCGTGCCCCTCAGGTGCATGAAAGCAGTCGAGCCGGAGCCCGGGACTGAGAACGCCCCTCCTGAAGAAGACATTGACCTTGGGGAAGTACCTTGGCTAAGTGAGGTGGTGCGAGAGCCTTCCTCCTATAGCAATGAGTCTAAGCCTCGTACCCCAGAGGCCTATTTGGAAGGAGCGGGGGTGCTCACCACCACAGGGAATGAAGCGAACCCAAATACTAGCCCAGGGGTCTCGGGGGAGTCTGAGGGAGAAGCGTCCATCACCCCAGAGGACCTAGGGAGTCGGACAGAGCTCATCAAATCTCAATTGTTGGACGAGACGCTGAAAACCTACAGGGAAGCTGCTTACTCAGACGAAGCAGAGATGATTAACCTCTCAAAGGAGAATTTCCTGCTGAGGGAAGGGGTGCTCTTCAGAGTCACCCGAGGCCCTCACGATCCTGCAGAAGCCCTTCGCCGGCAAGTAGTTGTTCCCCGTAATCTCCGCTTGGCAGTGCTACGTAAGGCTCATGAGGGATTGGGAGGACACTTTGGTGTGAAACGCACTACCCTCCTGATCCAGCCTCATTTCTTCTGGCCGGGATTAACAGAAGAGTGTTCAGGCTTACGTAGCTTCCAGCCCTCCGTGCCAAGTTACCGGTAACCCAAACCAGGTTGTGCCGAGGGCTCCTCTCCAACGCATTCCATCTGCAGGTATCCCCTTCCATGATGTACTAGTGGATTATGTGGGTCCCCTACCCCGTAGTAAGCGTGGAAATCGTTTCTTATTAACAATGATTGATCTGCTCACGCGCTACCTCGAAGCTGTACCGACCAGGTGCTCCAATGCCAGTCATGCTGTCAGAGGACTGACACAATCCTTTTGTAGGTTTGGGTTCCCCCAGCCACAGACCAGTCGGATAAGGGCTCTCACTTCATGGCAAGAGAGTTTAAGGCAGCAATGGAGTACCATGGTGTCCACCACCAGACCTCTACTGCATATCATCCAGAGAGCCAAGGACTCATGAAGCGCTCCCACCAAACGCTAAAAACAGTCTTGACAAAGTTAGGGAAGGCTGGCTCTTCGGATTGGGAGGAGAACTTGCCTTATGCTCTGTTCACCCTCCGCCAGGCACGCTCAGAAACCAAAGGATACAGCCCTTTTGAGTTGCTGTACTCTCACTCCACACGTGGGCCACTAGACATACTCTATGAAGCTTGGGAGGACTCCTCCAAGGCCTCCTGTGTGGAAGAGCTGCCAGATATACAGGCTAAGTTACGAACTGCCTGGGATATTGCCAAGGCTTCCGAGGCAAAGGTACAGGGCATCATAAAAAGTCATGTAGATCGTGAAGCCCAGGATCAAAGTTTTGAAATGGGAGACCAAGTTCTGGTTCTCCGCCTAGGAGAACAGAGACCGTTGAGCACAAAATTTACGGGCCCCCACAAGATTCTTGGGAAGAAGGGTAAATTAAATTACCTAGTGGATTGCGTCTCAAGACGAGCCAAGTGGCTCCATATCAATCTGCTTAAGCCCTATCAACAAAGGGCCAATGTGGTGGGTATTGTTACCCAGATCCACTCACCCGAGAGCAACTCCGAGGTTCTGGGCAACTTTAAGCTGGTCACTCCTGCTTTGGACACTGTTAAGAGGAGTGTTGTCAAGAGCCTCCTGCTACAGCACCCACAAGTAGTGCGAGACACACTGGGTCACACCCAACTATTAGAACACAAGATTGACTTGGTCCTAGGAATGTGTCCGATCCACCAGAATTATTATCGGTTAAACCCCCAGCGGACTGAAAGGGTGTCGGAACAGATCAAGTTGCAGCTCAGCTTAGGTCTCATTGAGGAGAGTGAAAGTCCATGTGCATCACTGGTGGTCCTAGTGCCAAAAGAGGGAGGAGGGGATAGGCTATGTATAGATTTCCGCAAATTGAATGCGGTGACAAAACCTGAGTCCTACCCACTCCCTCGCCTCGAGGATTGCTTGGAGAGCTTAGGTGAATCCCCTTATTTAAGTAAGATCAACCTAGAAAAGGGCTACTGGCAGGTACCACTTGCAGAGGATTCACGGCCACTAACCGCATTCATAACCCGAGATGGACTTTACCAGTGTCGAGTGTTGCCCTTTGGTCTTAGGAACGCACCCAGCTGCTTCCAAAGACTCATGAACAAGGTACTAGCAGGGATTTCCAACTGTGTGGTCTACTTAGATGACATCGTCATCTTCTCCAAGACCTGGGAAGAATACCTCCAAACTCTAGGGAAGGTGCTGAGGGCCCTTCAAAAGGAAAATTTGGTCATAAACCTCAAAAAATGCACGTTTTGGGCCACCAAGTAGGAGGGGGCAAAATAATGCCCAAAGATACTAATATCCGTGCAATACGAGAGATGCCCTACCCTAGAAATAAGAAGGAAGCCCACCCTTTCAAATAGACTAGGCCTAAGTGGTATATGTCCTGCCCCGTGATGTTTGAACACCTAACAGAAGCCTAGGGGGAAAAAACGCGAAAACTAATTGCTAAGAGACAGGTCATCCTCACCATCAACAAAATTCCTACAATTGTTCCTTATGATAAAGATTTTATATGTTTATAGGATTTGTTTTGTGTTTAGCTTCTACACATTTGCAATCAATACTGAGTTTGTTGTATTATTTCTCTCAATTAATTATAATGTATCGGAAATATCCTAACAAACTTTTGATGATTTTAAGACTTTATTCTACTGTCTAACAATTTGATATATTTTTAAAAGAAAATTCTCAGGGCATTTCAACTCACCTACGGATTGACTTCTAGACATTTCTAGTGAAAGCATTCTAGGTCTCTGCCAATTCACTTCTTTAATTCTTAATCAAAAATGCTATTTTGTGTACCAATTTCCTATCTTAATGAAATTCAACGTATAGAGATTTGCACTATATCCATTACATAAAGACGAGAACAGATATGGATTTTCAACTGATTAGGCAAATTAGAAAACTTTCTTTTTTATCAATTCACTAAACATAACCTTATTATCTTGGAAATTAGTAATGGGGTGTGTGAAGCGGCCCATAGGTCTACCTGGCAAATCACCAGAAGATAGGTAGTAGGTTGGCCAGGACATCAGCCACCGCTAGAGAGTTATTGGGTCCTTTGACTGGCCAGACACTAATACATTGGATTCATCTCTCTGGTTATGGCTTATTTTTTGCTTTGCCTAAAAACACACCGAATAGTGTGGCCTATTCTTTACACATTCTCGTCTTTCCTCATACACCTGACAACACTGAAATTACCAAACACTTCTTCTTCGATAAAGAGGCTAATTACTGTACTGTAATTGTTCAGTGGCTACTTTTCTCTTAGAAAGGGTAGAATAGACTCTTTAGCTATGGTAATCAGCTCTTCTAGGAGGACACTCCAAAATCAAAGCATTGTTCTCTAGTTTTGGGTGGGGCCATAGCCTCTGTACCCTGGTCTTCCAATGTCTCGGGTTAGAGTTCTCTTGCTTGAGGGTACACTCAGGCACACTATTCTATGCTATTTTTTTCTTCATTTGTTTTTTTAAATGGTATGTTGGGCAGGTTTAATATAAAGGTCATGGATGCCTTCTGTTTTATCATGCAGTTATCTTTTCCTCATCTGATTCTTTTTTTTTTATTTTCAAAACCATCCTTACTGTCCTCCCTTTAGTTAAAGTGGCTATCCTGGAGGGTATTTAGCCTTGCATGGTTTTTCTATATTTCTCTACATATTGTTTTTGTAATAATTCTTATTATACTTTCTATGTATGATGGCTCTTTTATTGCCATTAATTTTTATGCGTTCTGCAGACATTGAGTGAGATCCGGGACTAGTACGTTCTAGATTTCCTGAATGTCGGTTACGCCCACCCAAGATGACTTGGAGGGATTCTATTACCTGAGAGGTAGTTGACCAGCCACTCATGAACCCATGCTGATCTTTAGTGAGCAAATTGTTTCTGTCCATGTGGTCCATAATTTTGTCCCGAACAATTGACCCTAGGATTTTACATACTACAGATGTTAAACTGACATGTCAATAGTTTCATGATAGGTGTCTGCTACCTTTCTTGAAAATGGAAGATACGTGTTCTCTTTTCCATTCAGCCGGCAGCTTGCCTTCAATGAGTGATCTATTGAAAATGATTGCTAATGGCACTCCTAACTGATTCTTTGCATCAGACAACACTTTGGGATGTATCTCATCTGGCCCTGATACTTTTTTTGGTTTTCAGTGCTTTCAGCTTCTTTAATACATCTTCAGAATCCAGCTTGATGTCCCGAAGTACTTTATCAAAATGACTGATTTTAGGTGTAGGAATATGCGAGGTAACTTCCTTGGTGAATACCTTCCTGAACTATAGGTTCAAGGTCTCTACCCTCTCCTCCTCAGACGAAATTTTGAGGCAATCTTCTTTGTCCAGATCTGATATATCAGACTTTGTTTTCAAGTGAGAGTTCACAAATGTCCAGAATGGTTTGGGGTTTATTTCCACCTCTATGGTTATTGGCTTTTCAAATTATCTTTTTGTCTTTCGTGATGGGTACCTTTCCCGATTTCGTGCCTTTGTATACTCAAGGTATTTTTTACCTGTTTTAGTTTCAAAGAAGCTTCGCCATCTTTGACGCTTAGTTTTTATGCTCTTGAGTGCAATGTTCTCATCCAGATATGTTTCCGTCTCTGTGGTACCCCACTCTTATGTGGTACATAGCGGTTTCATACTTCAGTCAGCTTTTCCTAGAAAGAAGACCAACATTCCTCTATCATATCAGCTCCATGAAGCTCCTTCCAATCGGAGACCAGCGCTTTTCTAATGCTGTCATAATTTGCTTTGTAATAGTTGAATCTCGGCCTGGTTTCCTTTTGCTGGCTGGCTTTGGCAACAATTTCAACCATGAGTGAGCAGTTTATCACTTTTCCCCAGGGCAGGGCCTATTCGCACATCACTGACAATGTCCTGCTCATTTGTGAACACCAGATCCAACACATTTGGGGTATTGCCTTGTCGGAATTTCATAGGCTGTGTACAGTGCTGATAAAGAAAGGAATCCTTCAGTTTCCATAAACTTATAGGCCCCACGGTTCTCATTTTCCAGACGTATTTTGTTAGTCCAACCGATTTCTGGAAAATTTAAATCACCAACAGTAATCAAATTGGTAAGTATCATATCTCCAAGTTTGCAGAATAACTCATTCAGGCTGTCACTATTGCACTCAGTACTGTTATGGCTTTGGTAGGTGTCAATTATCATTTTCGCCTTTGACTCCATTTCGATCTGTACCCAGAGCACTCCCTTAAAGTTTCCAGCAATGTCATTATGTAGAGTGTATTCAGAGGGATTCAGTTCTTCTTGGACATAAATGTATACTCTGCGGCTGATATTTGTGTGATTTAAATTTTCAAACAGACAATATCCATGGATATTCAGTTCTATTTTGTCAACACTGTACCAGCAATTTTTCGGCTTCATATCACTTATGGCTATGTCATGTGGGCATGCAGGACTGGTGATTATTCTTAGCTCATCAATTTTGTTGCTAAGAGAGTTCGCATTAGTGTAATATATATCAATGGTGTCTTTTGCTGATCCTAATCTGGAGCTGTTGTTATTATCCATTTTTGTACTTGCCCTGTTCGTGGATGGTGCATGCTGCTTTTCAATTATAATGTCCTTACTATTTACTCTTACACTTTCACATTATTGATTATTCATACCCCTTGCAGATTGACTATGCTGTTCTTTTTTTAATTTATCTATTTACTTATTTCTATTTTTTTTCATTCGGACCTTGTACACCAAGATTTTTTTTATTCATTTTTGGCTGTCAGTTCTGCTGCTTCCTTTACCTATTCATCCAATTGATTGAAAACAATTTTCAGTGGGCATTGTTTGTTTCTTGTTGTATCATCTCTTTCTATCTTAAGAAAACAAGCTTGTTGCATATGCAGATGATGCTACTTTTTTGCATCAAATGTTTTATGTTGTACAGTTTGGCATAAGTCTTTTTATATTTTATATATGAAGTATCTATTTTAATCTTGCTAATGTTTTTAAAATATTTCATTTTAGTTGTTCATTACTTTTTACGTTGTTTATCTTTTTCCTTATATCCTTTCTTCACTGTGCTATTTTTTCCTATTGGAGCCCTTGGACTTATACCATCTTGCTTTTCCAACTATAGTCAATTTATTTTATCGAGGCATATTTGCACCGACTCGCAGGAGTGCCCTTTTAGCTCGGAAAATTTCTTAAAAGCTAAATGGTCGGAAGTATTTTTGTCCGAATACCATCATTGTTTTCAAATGATTACCAAGTAATGTGAATCGAAACTTATTTACCAATCTAAATTTCTCTCCCAGATATAGGTTTTGTCAATAAATGATGTTAACGAATAAATATATTATAAAGTATCGTGATGGTAAATCTAAATTTAATAACAACACCCGCCGAAGTCAACGACAGGAGCTTGTTTTCGGATGCACGCTGCATAATGTTACTTTTCTCATATATCAACACAAATTGAGATAAATTACACTAAGAATAAGAAAAACATGTTATTATAAACTTATTTTGAATACCAGAATCTCCTAAAAGCTTAGAATCAATATAACAAACTGTTGGTGAAAATAGCGGTTTGGTAAAAGCAAGACTTACATAGAGATGATAAAGTGGGTCCTGGGTAAAACGAGCATTCTACTGTCAAACACCAAAGAGGGAATGGAAGGTAGATTGTAGAGATGATAAAGTGGGTCCTGGGTAAAACGAGCATTCTACTGTCAAACACCAAAGAGGGAATGGAAGGTAGATTGTAGCTCGGCGGTGAAATTATGAATTCGTTTAATTGTGATTTTTATGCAATTTATGCGACACTACAGTATTCTCAACCGAAAATATTTTTATCAATAAAATCTAAAACGTTACGAAAAAAAAAACCCTTTTTATACGAACTTTCGTCATAGGCCTATGATGTAAAAAGGGATAAGAAACAGACGTCAGTCGAGATGTTGGAATACATACATATGCCTGCGTGTGTGACATCAATGATTTATTTAGCATGTGTACAAGCTATATATTTTATACAATACACTAGAATCTAAACTTTTACGAAAAAGATAGAAAACCCTTTCTATACAGACTTATTGTACAACATAGACCTATGATGTAAGCCCGTATAGATTTTTTTTTTTTTTTTTTTTTAAGGTTAGGATTTTATTAATAGCAATATTTTTGGTTTGATGATACTGCAGTGTTGCATAAATTGCATAAAAATCCCAGTTAAACGAATTTGTAATTTCCCCGCCGAGTTACAATCCCCCTTCCATTCTCTCTTTGGTGTTTGACAGTAGAATGCACGTTTTACCCAGGACCCACTCTACGTAAGTCCTGCTTTAACCGAACCGCTATTTTCACCATGAGTTAGTTTTATCAAATCCACGTTTTTCGTAGATTCTGGTATTCAAAGTAGGTTTAAAAAAAAACATGTTTTTCTTTATTCCTAGTGTAATTTGTCTCAATTTGTGTTGAAATATGTGAAAAGTAACAACATTATGCGGTGTGCATCCGAAAACAAGTTCCTGTCGTTGACTTCGGCTGGTGTTGTTATTAAGTTTAGATTTACCATCACGATACTTTATAATATATTTATTCGTTAACATTATTTATTGACAAAACCTATATCTAAGGGAGAAATTTAGATTAGTAAGTAAGTTTCGATTCGCATTACTTGGTAATCATTGGAAAACAATGATGGTATTCGGACAAAAATACTTCCGACCAATCATCTATTAGGAAATTTTCTGAGCTAAATGGGCACCCCTGCGAATTCTGTGCAAATATGCCTCGATAAAAAAAAAAAAATACTATAGGGTTGTAGCTTAGCTAATAATAATAATAATAATAATAATCTATACTGGTCCCAGTATGGGTGGAAAAAGGAATTTGAACGTTAACCACATTTCAGATTTTGACTGTCTCTGGGGTATTGGGTGACAGTTAGTAACCTGTGTTATGCCTCTGCGCTCCCTTGGCGACTTTCAAACCTTTAAGCTTTCATTTATAATTTGCCTACTTAGTCAAATGTTTATACATATTCAATACTGATCACACAATTTCCCTAATTCACCTTTGTTTTATTTATTCCTTAAGCGTCTATGGATTCACAGAATCACCGACCTACATGTCACTACAAACTTCCACCATTACTTGAGGGTCTGGCGCCTCTACAATTGTTTGGTGCTTGCTTTCTCGTGGGCTACTTGTCTACAATGCTCAGGGAAAGTTTTCCATCACTTGTATTCTTGTAAACTGATTTTTTATTTTTTTGTTTAATTTTTTTTTTTTTTTTTTTTTTTTTTTTTTTTTTTTTTTTTTTTTTTACGGCAATCTTGATCTAGGCCCCTTTTGTTTAAGAGAGAGCTAATCATTCGTTTTGAAACCCTGTACAACAAAATCTTATTTTGTTTCTAAATGTGGATCTGCTACCGATATCTGAGACTTATTAATGTTTTTGGTGTTTTTCTGTCATTTTATTATGTTTTATCAATGTTTTCTGTCTCCTATCTATTTGTTTCGGAAAATTTTACCAGCAAGTTATTCTATTCAGTACAAATTTAAATTGCAAGTTGATATCCTTTTGGTTCTGTTACGTACTAATTGAATTAGTGACACAATATGTATGATGAAATAATAGCAGGATTTTATATTCCTCGACAGCAAGAAATGGTATTACAAATTTTCCTTTTGGGAATGACTCTTTTAATGTACAGTACACCTTCTGAAAAGGAGTATATCTGGAGGTGACATAATAGAATACATGAAAATCTTCCATAAGGGAAGATCTATTACTGCAGTAAAGTATGAAATCATAATCGAAGGAAAATTGGATTATAGACTTCCAATAAGGAGAACGCATAGCGTTTACCACACCAATGTTGCACTACAACAAATAGAAGAAAAATATACAGAAATCTACATATGAAAACTAGTTTCATTATTTTATTTTTCAGTGTATATTGTTATATCTGACTTTTGGAAGTAAAAGATGAATAAAATCAATTGATAGAGATAACCCTAGAAGCCGCCATCGGGCAGCACTTAGCTATTGAGGGCAGGTAGATTGGGAGAGCACTTGGCTCATGTTAAATAGGCATGTGAACCGCTGCCAGCTACAATCCACTTGTCTGTTCAGTTCTAGAAAAGAAAGGGCGCCTTTTATGGTCAAAGAAAGGTCATGATGCTACCCACGTTGACCGTA
>NC_090739.1:92696491-92698991 GCF_036898095.1 Palaemon carinicauda | reverse complement strand
GTCACTAAACGTGTTACCTACAAGCATTTTCCTCTCTTGCAGTGCAAAATGTGTTTATAATGATATATGAACATTATTTCATATAAGAAGTATGCAACTCGCCTTATTTGAAGCTTTTTTTTTGCATATGATACAGATAATTCACATGTACTCATCATTTCACGGAACTCAAACATGTTATGTTCAAGGCTTGTTCCTCTCATATAGTGCAATACACGTTCAGACCAATAATTTAGCATTACTTCATATTAGAATTAGCACACTCGTTAGGGTTTGAGCTCGTTTCTTCCAATTGTATAATTTCTATAGAGCATCATTTTTTTTGTCTAAGTCTCAGTTTTGTTTCAGGCTTAATATTCCAAGTGATTTTTTTTTTTGGTGTTAATTCTTCTGAATTATGGTTAACTTTTTATGGAATATATTTATTTTTTGAAAATTGTGTATCATTTCGATCACCAATATTTTTCCAAGTATTTCTCTTGATTCCCTGACTAAGAACCAAAGTAGGAAGTTGGTTTAGAATAGTTCAAGTAAGTAATCACCTAGTTTTTTTTTGAGTAACGTAAGAGACACTTGGATATTCAGTGTTCATATATATTGCTGTCTGAGAGTTGCGTAATATTCTCAGAGCTTGGATATTTTTCCAGTATAACAGATTTATGTTAAAATAAATAGGAGATTGGAGCTCGGGAGTTTACATAATTCGCCAGCCGTAATTATATATATATATATATATATATATATATATATATATATATATATATATATATATATGTGTGTGTGTGTGTGTGTGTGTGTGCTTTTATGAGTATATATATATATATATATATATATATATATATATATATATATATATATATATATATATATATATATGTGTGTGTGTGTGTGTGCGCGCGTGTGTGCTTGTATGAGTGTATGTATATATATATATATATATATATATATATATATATATATATATATATATATTTATTTATTTATTTATGTACGTATATACGTATGTGTATTTTTGTATGCATATACTAGTACACATATTTACATATGCATATTACATCCGCAAATTATCACATGTTCCAGATTCCAAATTTTTAATGCCATGCAAAGATGCATTCAGACCAATCAATCAATCAACCCCAAATTTTTCGCCAAGATATACGTATGCTGAATTTGGTTACATTTACATGTTGTACCATTATTAATATAATTTTTTTCTTTGTTTCATATTGAAATATTCGATAATTTTTTTTTTTTTTTTTTGGGGGGGGGGCTAATTTCTAAGTGCTTACTCTTTCAGAAATGTGTTAATCATATTTATCTGATTTGGTACAGTCAGCTGACCTTGAGTTGCGGGATGAAGGGAAGAGTTCAAAAGCTCAAGGTTTTGATACTTCAGACTGTAGAACATCGAGAAAACGTAGAATTTCAACAAAATTGCGGGAGTTTGTTCTTGATTCCATTGAAATATAGTTAGGATGCACAATAACACACTATGGCATAATTATTAAGGATTCACCTTTCACTGCCCGATTGTAGACCATCTGTTATAATAACACCAAATTTGATTTATCCAACAAGATAGAACCATAAACTATCCTCTACTATAATGCAACCAAAGGAGGTATTGATTGTGTAGATGAGAGAGTCGGTACATGCTGTATAGTGTGAAATATACGAGTAAAAGGTGGCATGTCCCCATTTGGTGCAATATTATTGATTTAAATTGTTACAACGCGTATATTTTGTACTGTGGTGCATTTCCTAACTATTATAAAAATCAAAGCAACAGGAGAAGGTTGTTTTTGCCTGACCTAGGTATTGCATTGAGTCGAAGTTATAGAGAAAAGAGATCTTCAGTCACGTGTTCTTGCTTCTCACAGAATCAGTAAGCACAAAGTACAAAGCGTTCAAGATGCGAATTATGCACAAGAGCTGATGACAAGAAGACGAGTACAAAATGTGGACAGTGTAAGCAGTTCATATGCCCGAATCATATGGTCGTTTCCTGTAACATGAGCGCTAATGAGGTGTCATAAACTATTAGTTTTTCCGGTTCACTAGTTCTAACTATATTTTGATATGATATTAGAGAAAAGATTTTCTTCACTATCTATTTAGTTTACACTGAAGCACGTATATTCGTACATTGGTTTATCATATATTATTTGTTTTGCCTTAATGGTATTAGCAAGTAATGTTTCTCTTTATACAACGGGTATTAAATATATATATATTAACACTACAAATATTTTCTTTGCCTTTAATATGCTAGAATACCTTAAAAAGTGGTTGGCGGTCAAATTGACCCCACTGGGCATATTTGCTTAAAAAGAAAGATCGTGCATCACGAGTTAATGTTGTTAACGTTTTTAAATTATTTTATTTAAATTTTTCATTACATCTTATATTGCTTATTTATTTCATTATTTCCTTTCTTCACAGGGCTATTTTTCCCTGTTGGAGCCCATAGGCTTATAGCGTCTTGCTTTTCCAACTAGGG
>NC_090739.1:92688991-92691491 GCF_036898095.1 Palaemon carinicauda | reverse complement strand
CCCTCTCTCCTCCTACCTCGGATTCAAGTTACAGAGGATAACGTATGTCCTAAGAAAGATTCTTGTCGGACTAAACACAGTCCTAAGTATCTTCACGGAATTGACGGACACAGTCACGCAATAACCAAGCCTAGAAATGGTTCAGGTAACAAAGTCCCTGGATAAAAGGCTGGTGCAGGCAGCACCCGAAGTGGCTGGTCTACGAGCATCCAAGGAAGTGTTCCAGTTCCTGGAACATTGGGGATGCAAAATCAGCTTGAAGAAGTCTCGATTCTCTCCAGCTCAAAGGCTTCAATGGTAAATAAACCATCGAAACTAGAGGTCACACCGGCTCTCCATTCCCTTAGGGATGTAAAAGGAGATTGCAGGGTCGGTCAAAAGACTATGGTAATCAGTCAGGATTCCAAGACACTAACAAGAAAGAGTTCTGAACTCTCTCCAGTTTGCAATAGTGACAGACCTAGTGCTAAGAGCACAGCTGAAAGATGCGTTAAGAGTCTGGAGAAAATACGCATCAAACGCTCGAAGAGATCTGAAATGACAGATATCAGTCTTTCCTTGATCACTTCCCAAACGATGGTCAAAGGCTAAAAGCCTATTGAAGACCGTGCCCTTGCAACTACCTCGACTATTGAAGATCATCCGCATGGATGCTTAGTCAGAAGAATGGGGTGTTCACTCCCATCAGAGGAAAATCCAAGGGACGTGGTCACTTCTATCCAAGGCCATGGTAGTCCTGTCATGGTTGGGGAAACTCTCTTCCCGCAGATCAGACCTCTTCAGGTTGATCTGGGACATCGAAGCGATGATGAGATGTCGGAACCGACAAGGCTTCAGAGCGTCTCATATAGTTTAGGTGATATTAACCATCCCTTGCCTAAAAGGATGGCACCTATCAGCAGTTCATGTACAATTGATCTGCAATGTGACAGCGGATGATCTTCTGAGGCTCAAGCTTATATAGTTAGAATGGTCCACAGACGCAGACCTATTCTCTCCCAGATGGGAACAAGTTCCCGAGCTGCAGATCAACCTCTTCGTGACGAGCGTCATCAAGAAACTACCTCGATATGTAGCCCCATACGAGGAACCTCTAGAGGAGATAGCACACACCATGTCTCTAGCATGGAAGGGATGGACTCAGGAATTCCTGTTCATCTCATCCAATCGCCTGCTGAAGGTCCTCAATATGCTGAGATCCTTCCAGGGAGGGGTAGCTCTGGTGGCTCCCGAATAGCCCAAGAGCAACTGGCTCCCTCTAATGAAGTAACTGAGGCTGAGGCTGGCCCTAGTACTGAATCCAGCACTATATCAGAAGGTTCAGAAGTTAATTGCCTTCCATTTATCATAGAGAGCCCAAACCCTTCATTTCATGATTTTCTTGCCCTAGCGGTTAGGAAAAAATTTGGTATCTCAAAAAGCAATATAGAATTCTTAGAAGAAGACAAGTGTAAGTCAACTAGAAGACAATATGAGTCATCTTGGAAAAAGTGGGATGATTTTGTAAAAGCAAAAGGAATGAAAGAAATTCCAATGAACTTCTGTCTGTCTTTCTTTGTCCACCTTTATAATCAAGGTCTGGCAGCCAACACGATAACTATGTGCAAGTCAGCCTTGACTAGACCTCTTCTAGATGCCTTTCAAGTGGATATGGCGAATGAAATCTTTAATAAGATTCCAAAGGCATGCGCAAGGCTTAGGCCTGCAGCACCTCCAAAGTCCATCTCATGGTCATTGTACAAGGTCCTACATTATGCCTCATCTGTGAACAATGAAGATTGTTCCCTCAAGGATCTAACCCAGAGGGTTATTTTTTTGTTCGCTATAGCCTCTGGGGCTAGAGTTAGTGAAATAGTAGCCCTATCTGGAAATGAGGGCCACATTCAGTTCACAGAAGCGGGAGAACTGAATCTCTTTCCTGATCCAACCTTTCTCGCTAAGAACAAGCTACTCACTAAGAGGTGGGATTCCTGGAGAATCTGCCCTCTGAAGGATGATGTCTCTCTATGTCCTGTAGAGTGTCTAAAGTTCTATCTTCGTAGAACTTCAGACTTCAGGGGAGGACAGCTTTTCAGAGTAGAAATATCTGGATCAAAGTTATCCCTAATACAACTGAGGGCGAAGCTCACCTATTCTATTCGCAGAGCAGATTCTGACAGTACTTCCGCAGGTCATGATCCGAGGAAAATTGCTTCATCACTGAACTTTTTTCAGTATATGGACTTTGAGCGTCTTCGCTCATATACTGGATGGAAATCATCCAGAGTGTTCTACAAAAACTTTGCTAAGCAGGTCCATTAACTGAAGCATTATGTGGTGGCGGCAGGTAGTGTATTTAAACCTGTTGCCTGATTACTGCGATGAACAAGTTAATTGATTGAGACTACCAATTAAAGGGAAAAAATGTTAACACTAGTGTGATACCCTTTAAGTGAGTGTTACATGGTGACACTAAGTCTGTTCAAAATCTCAGGTGCGGAATTATACAGATAACACTTGT
>NC_090739.1:92681491-92683991 GCF_036898095.1 Palaemon carinicauda | reverse complement strand
ATATGGGAGTTATGGAAATTGGGCAATAATCATCTGGACTTGAGTTACCATAAACACATTTACATGATAAAGTAACATTATCAATTTTCCAATAAGTCCTAAAAGAACATCTTGCTGAATTGTGCAAAATAACAGATAACTTTGGAGCTAAGAAATCTGCAGTCTTTATATAAAAACAGAGGAAAAATAACACTAGGGTCATCACCTTCATAAGCATGAAGGCCCATTAAGAGAGTTTTAGTTTCACGAGACCGAAAAGCTAAACTAGTTAGTTTAGCATCATGAAAACAAGAATGAGAAAATTCAAGTTTCTCATTACTCTGCTTACTGTCAAATACGTCAGCCAAAAGGGTTGCCTTTTCCTTTGGACAGTGGGTAACAGAACCATCTGGTTTAAGTAAAAGAACTGTTACATCTATACCAGAGAGTGCAGATTTAAGGGTTGCCAAACACTTATGCTCCTGGGTTGTATGATAAAGGTTTTCTTTTATGGATAAATTGTATTCATTTTCAGTGAAGCATAAAATGTCTAAGTTGAGTGTAGTTATTATAAGTCATATCTGATCTGTTACCGTTCCAAAGATGATAGGCCACCTGCTTCTCCAAATAAGCACGTCTACAATCATCATCGAAAAGGGGTTTGTCCTTCACTCGGTCCCTTAACGGACTATAAGGGACATTAATATCAATTATGTTGATTGGATTTTTATTCAAAGGAACAACAGGCTCAACACTATTATACAATTGTGACTAATTCAAGTCCAGAGATCATTAAAAAGGCCATTCTAGTCTGCTTGAGATTTCATATAAGTCTTACATAAGTTTGATACACCATGGAGAGGCTGCTCAGTCTTCACTACTAATGAAATCAAGGCATGATTAAATGTCCCAACTTGAGAATCAACCTTACTTGTTATAATGACAGGGGTGTCAGTGTATACGAGGTCCAATAAGTTACCAGACCTCTGAGTACGCTTATGATTTGCTCACAGCCCGATTCAGAGGCAAAGTCCAAAGTTATTTGGCCATGGCGACCAGTATGAGAAACAGAATTTAACCACTCCCTATGGTGAGCATTGAAATTACCAATAAAATACCAATGAGGTCTTTCTATCATTTTCTTGTATCTTAGCCATAATATCAAGAAGACAGTCAAAGATAGAATTATCCATGTCTCGATTCTGGCAGATCGTACACGAATAGATCTTATTATGCCTGCCACAAACTTATATTACCTGAATCTCATGACATCCACATTCATAGCAGGACTTATGAGAAGCACTGTAACAAGTCCTAATATACACCATCATTCCCCTGGACCTAGGAATGGCATCCTGTTTGAAAATAATTGAATGCAAACAAATGAGCATCATGTATAAATGTAAAAAAAATCCTATCCTAATACTGGATATAAACTATGAGCGTTGTACTTTTCAGGGGGTGGTAGTTTATACCAGATCTGATACTGATATATACACTACTGTATATGCAAAAGTACTTATAATCACCTACTTAACTAAAGTCATGCACATATAGATGCAATGAGGTTGCACACGATACGTGTAGCACTTTGGTGTTACATAAGCTTTACCTGTAACTTGCAATTCCTTACAAGTTACAACACAGTATCGTGCTCAAATATTTATCCATATTGCCTCATTAGGGGTAATTTGAATGAATTACTATAAATTCTGTCACCTGGTGGGCCGAAAAGTCGGGGAAAACTCGCTGGTAAAGAGACTGATGTCTCACCAGGAAAATCGTGAACTGCAGATTAGCAGTTTGGTTCCGACTTATTTTATGGCTTTCGTGGTATGGTTGGAAGCGACCTGACCTTCCATTAGAATGGGCTAGGGTTCGATCCCAAGTATGAAGTAGAAATTTATTTCTCTTTGGGTACGATATTGTGTTGATATTTATTCATATTGACTCATTAGGGGTAATTTGAATGTATTACTATCAATTGTGTCACCTGGTGGGCCGGGAAGTCGGGGAAAACTCGGTGGTAAAGAGACTGATGTCTCGCCAGGTAAATACTAAACTGAAGATTAGCAGTTAGGTTCTGACTTCGTTTATGGCTTCTGGTGTATTGGTTGGAAGCGACATGGCCTTTCATTAGAAGGGGCTAGGGTTCGATCCCAAGTATGAGGTAGAAATTTATTTCTATTTGAGCACGATATTCTGTTGATATTCATCCATATATATATATATATATATATATATATATATATATATATATATATATATAAATATATACATATATATATATATATATATATATATATATATATATATATATATATATATATATATATATATATATATTTATATATATGTATAAATATGTATAAATATATATATATATATATATATATATATATATATATATATATATATATATATATATATATATATATATATATATATATATGTATATATATATACATATATATATATATATATATATATATATATATATATATATATATATATATATATA
>NC_090739.1:92663991-92676491 GCF_036898095.1 Palaemon carinicauda | reverse complement strand
TCGTCTCGTAGGAGGTGATTGACGAGATACGAATTCGGGAAAGAAAAAGGGGAGCCCCTCCCAAGGCTTCCCTATCCCCCGATTCGTATGCGTGCCTGGCGCCAATCCTGGCGCCATCTGTATTCCTTTTTGCGTAGCTTAACAACTCGGTGTTTTTTCCTGTTTTTCTCGCAAATCTTGGATTTATTCGGCTTTTCATGGCTTCTCCGTCTTCGTTGGCCTCGGATAAGTTGAGTATAGTGTCTGTTATGTATAAATGTAGGCTCTTGGTAAAATTTTGAGTGATTAATAGGATTAATCTTTGATACAAGAGCCGTTGCCTACCAGAGGTGTCCTGGACACTGTCACTCGCTAGGTATAAATTAGTTAGTCAGAGTGACATTCCTGGTTGTTTTGCTTTAATAAATTTTAGCTATTTAGCTTTACATAGGATTTCCTTTCGTGCTTAGTATTATTTGGCGAAGTATTCGCCATTCTGGCCTACGCTAGGCCATGTAGCCTAGTCGTTTGGTCCTAGTACTTCATGCATGATTTTGGTTTTTCCGAGTGTAATTAAAATTTTATTGAAGCTTTAGGCTATATTTTATACATTTTAGACTGTGTGGAATATTTCCAAGATTGTATACGTGTGAGTTTCGGTGAATTAGGTAATCGATTCTCTTGGTGCCTAGGCTAATTGCTTATGGAGCCTTAGTATACTTTATCATACTCCCCGGTTGCTTTCTTTTCTTCGGAGAAGGTATGCAATCCCTTTCCCTCAGTTTAAGCCTTGGGCTTATCCCTAAGTGGTTTTTTCCGAATTTATTTTCGATAAAACTATATTAGGGTGTTACTGTACCTTCCTGTTCCAGTAAGTCTGGTTCAAAGAGGGACAGAACAACAGAGTTTTTAGTCTGAGTCCGTGTTGTGTGGCTTGGGGCAGAGTTTCCCTCGCTGACCTAACACTTACAAAGGGAGCTTAGCTCCCTTAGGTCACTACCGAAGGTTTCTGTAAGTTATGATTCCTTCTTTTGTGATCGACCAGACTAAGTCCTGTTGCTGTTCTCGGGGGAGGATAAGTTCTTCCCTTGGGAGTAGCAACGCCTTCCTTGCTTTGGTGCTCTGGAAGCTGGCCAGTATTGCTGGCCCTTTCCCTTAGATCTCCCTTAGGCTAAGACAAGTTTCTTGGCTGCGGGTGATCTGTCACTAAAGCAAGGTTGGCAGGACCCTCTTGTCCCTTCCCCCTCTATCTCCGTAATGGCCTAGCCATTACTGTACTGTACCTTGCCGGCCGGCAGAGCAGGCCGGCAGGGGTCTTACTGTACTGTACGTCGTTCTACTTCTGGACCTAGTATAGGTTGGGATGTGGAATTGACTCAGCCCATTGCCGGCCGGCAGAGATGCTGGCCAGCAAGGGTCTTATGTTTTCGAGTGCTGCCCGGACCTCTCTTGGTCCCTCATCCATGCCTGCCGGCAGAGCCGGACGGCATTGGTCAAGGAGGCCTGAATTAGTTTCTCCCCTTCCTTATATGCACTCTTTCGGTTGCCGGGCTTGGGGGGTTATGTACACTCTTATCCCGGCATCCATTCTATTTTCTTCTAGTGCTGTACCTGTCCCGGCTGCCGGCCTATGAGGCCGGCAGCCGGGCAGGTGTAGTCTTCTGGTTCTTTTGCTGCCGGCTGGCATCGGTCTTGTACCTTTGCCGGCCGGCTTATGTCAGTCCTGGTCTGCCGGTCACCAAGAGTGTGGCCGGCAGCCGGGTACTATCTTGTGTAGTTGCTGGCCGGCAGTATTGCCGGCCAACACTGGCTGTTACCGGCCGGCAGTTGCTGCCGACCGGCACAGGCATTTGAACCAGAGTGCTGCCGCCCTATAGCTGTTAAGTAGTATACTTTAAAGCTAGTTGTGGTGTGTGCCGTCCGGCAAAGGCAGACCGGCACACATCCTCCTATACTGTACTAGTACTCTTCTGTATAGCATATACAGTAAGAAGAAAACTATAGTAAAGGTTTAGGTACACCACTGTATCTTCTAACACTATTGTGTTTTCTTGCACAGCCCTTTGCTGTTGCCCTCAGATAGGAAGCAGAGTTCTTCCCTGTCTATTATCCAAGATTTTAAAATCATTGCCTAGGTGTGAGCTCCACCTGTTTCCTCTGGAAACCTTGCATTGGTTACTCTAGGTGAGATAAACCATTTTGATTTTATTATCTGGAAGGCTGCAACAATGGGTTGTGAGGGAAACACAAGTGTGTGTCTTTCCTTTATGAATTGTTATGCTATACTATGCATATCCAGTGATACATAGTTCACTTGATACTCATGGAAATTTCTGCTCTTTACAGGAGGACCCCCCGAAGTGCGGAAATGTTTTCTGCAATGTCCGCAGCAAGAACCTCTGCGGACATGAGTGTTGTAGGAGACACGCAGCATGCGCTGTCTCCAAGGATGATCTCCAGTATTGGGACCCTCAGGTATGTACTGTATGCACTAACCTGATTACTGAGGCTTTTGATTCCCCTAGAACGGCGGAATCAAGGGATATAGCAAGGGAAAAGCTTCGTACTTGGGTAAGGGGCTTCAAGAAGAACACCTCTGGCCCTTATCTTCCAAGTGAGAAGATGAGGGCGTATCTTTTTCCCCAGGCATCAGCTGAGGCAGTGATTCCCCAGCCTCAAGAGGAGATCCCTCAAGATCAAGTCCAGGTGGACGTGGAAGTCGCAGTCGCGATGCAAGACATCCAGTTGGATGACAGGATGTCTGACCTGGACGAACGTTTGGAAGAAGACCTCCTGGCAGAAGGTCAGGATCAAGTTCAAACCCCGGATGTCGTAGAGGATGAGGTCGACGAGGTGTCGGCTACTCCGGTTCAGATGCCGGAGCCTATCCCCTCAACATCGGCTGGTCTCCCAGTAGAACTGGGACAGGCCCTCTCTTCGATTGTTGGAATGATCCAACAAATGCAGAAGGAGAATCAGGAGAAGGCGGCTGCAATGGAACTGCGTATGCAGTCCCTGGCAGAATCACATGGGCCCCAGAAAAGGCTCAATGTGAAAGACCTTCCCATATGCTCAGATGCTAACCCATGGAGGTATGCTGAGCACATGCCGATGACGACTGGAAAGATCGTCATCTCGGATAAGCTGGGTTCAGTTCCCCTAGAGGAGGTAGAATTCTGGCCCAGCAAGGCATCATATCCGGACTGCTATGTCCGACTGAGAAAAGAACCAGCTTCAAGGGAGGAGACAGAGCCGAAGGAGGTCATTATTATGGACCACGCTAAGGCTCAAGCCCTACTTTCATCCTCGATGAAAGAGAGGGGCTTCTCGAATTCGAAGGTAGCTGCATTGAGCAAGAAGCTCCCTTCTTTTGTGTCCTCTCCTGATAGAGCCTTCCCCTTTTTACAGAAAGGGTTTGCGGCTGTCCTAAAGGCAGTCGTGGCCGGCAAGCCTTGCCCCTCCCTGGAGGAGTGTAAACCCTTGTCGCTGGCTCTGCCTATGGACCACAAAGACTGGAAAGATGTCCATCTGACATTCTCAGTGGGAAAGTTGGAGGCTGATATTGCCGGACGGCAATTCGGCGAGGACCTCCCCAAGCTGTCCGAATCTCTTTTACGAAGAGAGTTCGAGACAAAAGAAAGACTGGCTGCCTCAATGTCTCATCAGACTACTCTTGAGACGATGGCAAGTGACCCTAAGGTCCATGAAATGTTCATGGTAGTGGCTAAGTCTCACTTAGCCACAGTGACGAAGGACCTTTATGGCTTCGTCAAGGCAAGGAGAGCTTGCAGGGAGTTCGTGTTCACCGGGGCTTCGGTGAGACACGAGCCAAGGAAGTTAATCTCCTCCAACATTTGGGGAAAAGACCTTTTCCCTACCGATGTGGTCAAAGAGGTTGTTGATAAGGCCGCCGTGGAGAATAGAAACCTTCTCCAGAAGTGGGGCCTGGCTATCAAAAGAAAATCTTCCCCGGATGAGGGTCCTCAACCAAAGAGGAAGAATATGAGGACTAGGCTACCGTCTCGGCCAGCCAAGCCTTATAGACAGCAACAGCAACTGCAATTGCCTTTGCCTCCAGTGCCCCAGATGGTGGCACAAACCCCGACTACTTTTCAGTGGGTACCCCAGGCTTTGCCAGGTCAGTCAACCATATTCACCCCAACGTTCGAAGGACAGTCTTCTTCCTTTCGTGCAAAACCTAGAGGAGCAGCCAGAGGCTCGTCTAGGCGCCCCTCAAGGGGAAGGGGATTCAGAGGTGGTCGTGGTCAGGGAGGCAAGACCTCAGGACGGCAGTCCAAGTGAAACGATACCGGTAAGAGGGAGACTGATGAAATTTTGGGATCGCTGGACCTTCGATCCCTGGGCCCAAAGCCTACTCAAGAATGGACTGGGTTGGAGTTGGTACAGCACTCCACCCCCGTGCCTTCGGTTTTTCCAACACTCCACCCCCGTTTTGGAGGAGTACGTTCAAGAACTGTTGGAGAAAAAGGTGATCCGAAAGGTGAAGTCCATCAAATTCCAAGGGAGGCTGTTTTGTGTTCCCAAGAAAGACTCGGAAAAGCTCAGAGTCATTCTGGACTTGTCGCCACTCAACAAGTTCATAGTGAATTGCAAATTCAAGATGCTAACACTGCAACACATAAGGACCTTACTGCCCAAGAGGGCATACTCAGTCTCTATAGACTTGTCAGACGCCTATTGGCACATTCCAATCAGCCGTCGACTCTCCCCCTACCTAGGGTTCAGGCTACAACGGAGACTGTACGCCTTCAGAGCCATGCCATTCGGGCTAAACATAGCCCCAAGGATTTTCACGAAGCTTGCGAGCGCAGCTCTCAAACAATTACGCCTAAAGGGAATTCAGGTAGTAGCCTACCTGGACGACTGGCTGGTGTGGGCAGCATCCGAGACCGAATGCTTGCAAGCTTCCAGTCAGGTGATCCAGTTCCTAGAGTACCTAGGCTTCAAGATCAACAGAAAAAAGTCTCGACTTTCTCCATCCCAAAAGTTCCAGTGGCTGGGAATCCACTGGGACCTTTTGTCACACAGTTTCTCCATCCCGACGAAGAAAAGGAAGGAGATAGCGGGCTCTGTCAAGAGACTTCTAGATTCCGAAAGGATATCAAGACGCGAACAGGAGAGGGTACTAGGCTCTCTCCAGTTTGCTTCAGTGACAGACCCAGTGCTAAGAGCACAGCTAAAGGATGCAACCGGAGTTTGGAGAAGGTATGCATCAAACGCGCGAAGAGACCTGAGAAGACCAGTGTCGCCTCGGCTACGTACTCTTCTTAGACCTTGGTCCCAAGCCAGACATCTAAAGAAGCCGGTTCTTCTTCAGCGACCTCCCCCGTCGATGACGATTCACTCAGACGCCTCAAAGGAGGGATGGGGAGGTCACTCTCATCGGAAAAAAGTCCAGGGGACTTGGTCCAAGCTATTCAGGACCTTTCATATAAACTTTCTAGAAGCTATGGCAGTGCTCCTTACCTTAAAGAAAGTCTCCCCGCGTCACTCGATCCACATAAGATTGGTGATGGACAGCGAGGTGGTTGTGAGATGCTTGAATCGACAAGGGTCGAGGTCACCACCTCTCAACCAAGTGATGTTAGCCATTTTCCGATTGGCGGAAAAGAAGAAGTGGTACCTGTCGGCAGTTCACCTTCAAGGAGTCCGCAATGTGACAGCGGACGCTCTATCCAGGTTCACACCGATAGAGTCGGAATGGTCCTTAGACGCAGGATCATTTTCCTTCATTCTGAATCAAGTCCCAGAACTGCAAATAGACCTCTTTGCGACGAAAGACAACAAAAAGTTGCCCCTGTACGTGTCCCCGTACGAGGACCCCTTAGCGGAAGCAGTGGACGCAATGTCCCTCGACTGGAACAGATGGTCCAGGATTTATCTGTTCCCTCCTCACAACCTTCTGTTGAGGGTCCTCAACAAACTGAGATCCTTCAATGGGGTAGCGGCAATAGTGGCCCACAAGTGGCCGAACAGTATGTGGTTCCCCTTGGCGTTGGAACTACAGATGAAGTTCGTGCCGCTACCACATCCAGTTCTGACCCAGCGAGTCCAGAAGTCGACTGTCTGCGCTTCATTACAGAAAACCCGGACCCTGCAGCTCATGATTTTCTCGCCCTTGCGGTGAAAAAGCGTTTCGGGATTTCGAAAGCCAGCATAGACTTCCTAGAGGAATATAAGTGCAAATCGACTAGAAGGCAATATGAGTCATCTTGGAGAAAATGGGTGGCCTTTGTAAAGGCAAAGAATCCGCAGGAGATCTCAACAGACTTCTGCTTATCTTTCTTCATCCACCTCCATGGCCAAGGGTTGGCAGCTAACACGATTTCAGTGTGTAAATCTGCTTTGATGAGACCCATTTTATTTGCCCTCCAGATCGACCTAGGTAACGAGATCTTTAATAAAGTTCCGAAAGCCTGCGCTAGGCTCAGACCTTCAGCACCTCCAAAGCCCATCTCATGGTCTTTAGACAAAGTTCTTCATTTCGCCTCCCTGTTGAGCAATGAAGAATGTGCGTTAAAGGATTTGACGCAAAAAGTTATTATCCTATTTGCACTTGCGTCCGGGGCCAGGGTTAGTGAGATCGTAGCCCTCTCGAGAGAGGCAGGTCGTGTTCAGTTCCTGGATGGGGGGGAGCTGAACCTGTTTCCGGATCCTACGTTTCTCGCCAAGAATGAGTTACCCACCAACAGGTGGGGTCCCTGGAGAATCTGCCCTCTGAAAGAAGATGCATCTCTATGTCCAGTAGAATGCCTAAAGGTCTATCTTCGTAGAACTTCAGACTTCAAGGGTGGTCAACTATTCAGGGGAGAAACATCAGGCTCAAATTTATCTCTGAATCAACTCAGAGCGAAAATCACATATTTAATTCGCAGAGCGGATCCTGAGGAAAGTTGCCTCATCCCTAAATTTCTTTAATTGTATGGATTTTGAACATCTCCGTTAATACACGGGCTGGAAGTCTTCCAGGGTGTTCTTTCGCCACTATGCGAAGCAAGTAGAGGAACTTAAGAGATCTGTGGTAGCAGTGGGTCGTGTAGTTAACCCTACTGTTTAACTCTGCGAGGAACAGTGGTCTTAATTGGGACGATTAAGTCCAGGGTGAGTGTGTAGGTACATACTGTACTACAAACTAAATGAGGGCACCAAGTGCCCATATAGACTGTTCCTTCTTTCAAAGGTGAACCTAGCATAAGTTCAGACATGTGTGCCGAGCGTTTCTAACGCTAATGTGATTGATTTGTAATACAGACTTTTATGACTTGATACCTTGGTATCTTATTAAAGTGGTGTTTAATGGTTTTTCTTTCAGATAAACAAGTTCTGTTTACTATCATACTTATGCTTAAAGTTTTGGGTTATCCTCTTTTATATATATATATATATATATATATATATATATATATATATATATATATATATATATATATATATATATATATATTCGTTGTTAACCTGTCTGTTTATTATCTGTCAATAAACTTATTCTTGAGAACCTTGCGTCTCTTTCACCTGTGTCAATTTATTGGTATAATTGAGCATTTTAATTCTATGTATCTTATCTGGGATAATTCTGATAGAATTGTTCTGTTATGCAAGCTATGTTGCATTGGTTTATGTAGTCCCCTAATGGGAGGACTCCGTCCCATAAAGGGACGAGGGCGGTTTTATTAGTTTCTTCCTATGCGGATATAAACCTTTGTCCAATACAAGTATTGTGCGGATTACTGGTCAATATATTGACGCAGTGGTTCTATACAAACTATGCTTTACTTAATATAGGGCGAGACCACTATATTAGCTTGCCTGGTATTCATACATAGATATATGTACTCTTCGAGACTTTCCAGAGTCTAGTAGGACTCTTCCCTGTAGGGGGCAGGAAGCTCTAACATAGTTTATAGTTAGTTGAAAAGATGTATAACGGTAACATCTTAGGTCTCTAGGTCTAGTCGACCGGGAAAAAATTACCTCCGGGGAGTACGGCACGTTCTGAGAATCCACAGATACAGTAATGCTCTGGTACACTTCCATCAGGACGACATGGCTTGAGCCCAAAAAACGGATTTTGAGCGAAGCGAAAAATCTATTTTTGGGTGAGATGGCCATGTCGTCCTGATGGACCCGCCCTTGCCTTTCTAAGAAAGGGCTGTAGGACCCCTCCCTACATACAGTATCTGTAGCACCTCGTGTACGCTACAAGTAATACAGATGGCGCCAGGATTGGCGCCAGGCACGCATACGAATCGGGGGATAGGGAAGCCTTGGGAGCGGCTCCCCTTTTTCTTTCCCGAATTCGTATCTCGTCAATCACCTCCTACGAGACGAAATCTCTGTCCAGGTCGTAGATTGCCATGTGACGTGTCTAGAATACGTCCTCTGATATGTCGCGATATCCCTTTCACGAGGGATACTCGCTCCAGGAGTTAGAATTCTGGTACCTTAAGGTAAATTTTCTGGGAATATCGCCGTAGTTGTAATATACCCTAGGAAGCTACCCTATAGGAACTTCCATCAGGACGACATGGCCATCTCACCCAAAAATAGATTTTTTGCTTCGCTCAAAATCCGTTATATATATATATATATATATATATATATATATATATATATATATATATATGTATATATATACATATATATATATTTATGTATGTATGCATATATACATATATATATGTATATATATATATATATATATATATATATATATATATATATATATATATATATATATATATATATATATATATATATATATATATATATATACATATATATATATATATATATATATATATATATATATATATATATATATATATATATATATATATATATATATATATATATATATATATATATACACACACACACACACATATATATATATATATATATATATATATATATATATATATATATATATATATATATATATCGAGAGCTGTTGCTAGTCCACTGCAAGAAAATGGCCTTAGACATATCCTTTCAACCTTGTCTCATTATAGTATTTCTATGATAGTTTATACTCAAATCTTCTTAGCTCTTCAATCCATAGTGATTACATGGTTGCCAGATCTACAGTACAAATCTACATAAAATTTATGGAAATATCCTATTCTTCCAACATCGAAAATCCTCATCCGAACAATATTTGGTCTTATTTAATCTATTTTATCTTTATTTCCAGTCACCTCCTTGCTATCCTTGAAGGTACTAAATAGTCCCCATTAATCTAAATGTGCTATATTTTATAGTCTTCCTTCCCTTGGAAAATATCACTTTTCCTCGCATGAGTTTTCATCGATTTCTAGAAATGTTTGATGATTTTATATGAATATAAGAAACACTCATCATTACTTTTCATTTTTTTTTCACCGAGTGACAACTTTATCTGACGTTATTTATAAGTGGAAGATACTACATTTTCTGACTATTATAAAGAATATGATTACATTATCTTCACTAAAAGCATAATACTGTAATTACCGTGAAGTAATCCTGTATCCCCCCGAATAAAAAAAAAAAAAAAAAAAAATATATATATATATATATATATATATATATATATATATATATATATATATATATATATATATATATATATATATATATATATATATATATATATATATATATATATATATATAAATATGTTCTATTGATGATGAGCTGTTCCAGTTCTTTCATATTTCGTTGACTCTATTCATAACATTCATCATATTCATACGATGGTATTCGCTTTTGCAAACACGAAACGTCAAACCATATTTGACGATAGATTTATCTTGCCTTATGTCTTGCAGCAACATACGCAAATCTCCAAGTTCTGTTCTGCTGGCTTTGCCGGTGTACCGGTTTCAAATTACCCCCTCCAAATCTTACCCCCCCCCCCCCCCCGGTAGTTTGAAACCGGATTCAGACTACCGGGGGGGGGGGGGTAACTTGAAACCGGTTTCAAGCTACCCCCGGGGGTAATATGATACCGGTTTTAAGCTACCCCCCTGGTTTCAAATTACCCCCCTCGTTTTTGCGCAGGATCTCATCATTTATGAATATTAATAAATTGCTTTTGATCAGGGTCAACACAATTAGTAGGTTATATGTATATACATGTACTGTTTCACCTATTGGTATCGTTTATTAATATCTAGCCTTTATCCGTTTTATGTTTATATCTTAGCTAATAAATGTCAGAAATTCCGTTATCAGTCATGGGCGCATATTTTTCCGAGACAGGGAGACAAGGTGAAATTTTATTTTGACGGTTATTTTTTCCATTATTTGAAATATTTCATAACTATATTGCAAGCAAATCTTATATAAGGTATAGTCAACATATTGATCATAAGTATATATGTATACAAATATATATAAATATATATATATATATATATATATATATATATATATATATATATATATATATATATTGCATATATTATGTGTGCGTATATATATATATATATATATATATATATATATATATATATATATATATATATATATATATATATATATATATGTATGTATGTATATATACACATATATATGAATATATATATATATATATATATATATATATATATATATATATATATATATATATATATATATATATATATATATATATATTGCATATATTATGTGTGCGTATATATATATATATATATATATATATATATATATATATATATATATATATATATATTGCATATATTTTGTGTGCGTATATATAATATATATATATATATTTATATATATATATATATATATATATATATATATATATATATATATGTATGTATATATATATATATATATATATATATATATATATATATATATATATATATATATATACATACATACATACATACATACATCATATATATATATATATATATATATATATATATATATATATATATATATATATATATGCATGTATGTTGTAAATACTATATCATCCATGATATCTGTAAATAATTGACACTTTTAATAAAGCAAGATTGTAAGCAATTATAACGGTTTTAATAAAACATGATACAGTGTATGCTGTTTGCTTCTACTGTACTTACATTGGTTGTTTGCATACGAAAACACCTGGACTACGGTAAAGTCATTACACTTTATAGCCCTCTATGGATTGCATTGTACACTGCTTTTGTTAATCTCACAACTGTTGTTACTGATTTTAGCCTAAGGGCAGGCAGCTGTGTGTTATCATGGGCTAAATCAAATCCTATTTAAACCATATTCCAGAGTAGTAAGTGATGGATTTGTGTATGGATGTTTTTTTTCTCTGTTGTTGATCTCGAAATGGAAAATTATTGAAAAACTAAGTGATAAAATGTTTAAGAATTTTACCTGAAATGTATCATAAAGAAAGAATAAAAGACCTCGCAACATAGTCATCTGTACATTTCCATGCGGTTTATATAAGACTTCTGCCCCTTTGTCATAGCTCCATTCTTTTTTATTACTCATTTCATCAAATGACAAAATAGCAATATCTAGTAATCGAGACTTCATACCATATTTAAAGTCGTCTGGTTTAAATTGAATCGAGCTAACAGTAGCTTACACAATGCTAATTCTGTCTTCACGACAACATGAATGTTGGTAATTTATATTTGAGCTTTTATTTTTCACGTGCATAGCATCCAAATACTACGAAGTTACTATGCATTATCAACAATATATGAATAAACAAAAGAGTATATGGACACAAGGAGTTCTATTGTTATATTGCATCTATTGGTATAGTCAAACCATTTTAAGAGCAAACTCGGAGCCCAATAGCGGCATGCCAGTTCTCTTGGGTCATTTTCAAAGCACACCTGGCTTGACCGCTTTAATCTATGGGCGAGCCAAGGAAAGGAGAAAAGGGTCAGCTAATAAGTCATTCACCCGGATTTGAACGGTCTAATAATATAATATTTTAATTTGATTCACTCTCCAAATTGTTTCCTTCGCTCTTTTTGTTTACAACCACGTGGTGACAAGTTGAAACTCTTAGATATAACAAGGAGCAAAATTGTTATAAAACGATTATCATACTAACAGAAATAATCTTAATTTTGATATCAAATGAATTCAGTTCTAGATTCTGATTGATTATTAAAAGACAGGATTCTTTACAGAGGATTTAATTAACTATGTTTCATATGGTATATTTACATAGGTGTTTTTATTGTTTTAGAATTTTTTGTTTTAGAATTTTTTGTTTTATAATTTATTTAATTAATCGACAAAATCTTTTTACAACAAAGGTTGTGTTAGCAAACGTGGTGATGGTGACTTCGTCAGATGAAGTTAGTGCTATCACAAAAGATTCAATGAATTAGTTAATTCAGACCATTTTCATGTCTTCCTTTATAATGTTATCAGTATGCTTAATACCCTTGACCCAATTTTCCTTGCAAATCTGAAACAAAGTCGTTTTTGATATATTGGTTGCATCTGTGACACGTTTTCCCATTTAAAAGACTGAT
>NC_090739.1:92651491-92653991 GCF_036898095.1 Palaemon carinicauda | reverse complement strand
ATCAGCGCCAGATGCCCCTCTCCACCCAAGTTAGTGCCAAGTAGGGAAAGACAATGGATGCTAATGATTTAACAGGTAGACCTAAAGGTTCCCTCAAACCTACCATCCTTAACTCACAAGCATAGTGAGGTTACAGCAACCAAAGAAACTATCGAGTTGGAGCGGGACTCGAACCCTAGTCCGGCGTTTACCAATCAAGGACATTACCACATTGGCAGGGTTTAAAATTCCATAATTAGCTTAGTGAGTCATATCAATAAACACACGGCAGGTGAGGTCACACTATACTTTCCAAACCTGAAAGCAAAGGATGGTCCAAATTACGAAAATTCGTATGCAATTTACAAAAACAACTAACTGAATGACAGTACCGGAGATTAACATCCAGATTAATACTCCTCAAGTTTTCGTCTAGAAAAGTAAGATGAGAGTCAGCAGCTGACGACCACACAGGATGACAATACTTAAAAACGATGCAGTATGAAAGAATTAGAAAAAGAAATCTTCATAACAGATTTAACACCAAAAATCATAAAACACTTTCTCAATAGGTCATGTTTTGTGCAATTGAAAAGCAAATTTACAATCAAGAATTATACCTAAAATTTTAAATTTGTTTATAATTAATGAAACATCAATGCAGAGGTCTGGATATAGAGAAGCCACTGTTCTCGACTTGCTTCATCCATACTTTAAGTTTTGTTAGGGTTCAACTTTATGCCTCATGATTTGCACCATGTACTAATTTTACCTAGATCTCTATTAAGAGATTCAACAACCATTACAGTAGATGGGAATGAGGCAAAGACAGTAGTACCATGTGCGCATGCAATATATGTTGTATTCCTATATCCATTATGGTGTCCATCAACAACTCTTTGCAATCTATTACTCAAAGCTTCTATAAGGATGCTACGAAATGACACACTTACTTGTAAATATTTGAGTTTTAAAACAAGATCCTGTTGAGTAACACGGTCAAAGACAACTCTAAAATAAAGGCCAAATATAAAAAGTTCCTGGTCACAGGCAAAGGATATCTGTCTGCATTGAAAATTGTAAGAGGGGCATAAAATGCTCCGTGGCCTTTGCTAAAGCCAAATTGCAAACTAGGGAAAGATTTTTGCATTCAGCATACCTATATAGACGTTTTGCCAAAAGAAATTAACAAAACTTTAGATAAGATGAGAGTTATGGAAATTTGATTGTAATCAGCAGGGCTCTACAACAAACACATTACCAATTTTCTAGCAATTGCAAACCGAACGCCTTGCTTACAGACAGTAAATATTAGATAATATAGGAGCTAAGAGATCAGTGGTCTTTATATAAAAAAGGAAAAATACTATTTGGATCTATTGGCGGATAGAAAGAACACAGTGGATACCAATAACAGATAATAAGTACATTTGGGCCACATCTCGCTTCATGGACATTAAGCTACTTTATTTTATAAGATATTTCTGCCAACCTTATTTCTACAAACTTTTCTGTTAGATAAAATCTTAAAATATTTAGTTTTTCTAACTTGTATCTTAACACAAGGGTACCGTTATATTCATTCCATTACGAATTTAAAAAAAAGGGAAGGGGGGGGGGGCTTAAGAATCCGAAGTTATGAGCATGTTTGGGGTACAAAATAGAGAGAGAGAGAGAGAGAGAGAGAGAGAGAGAGAGAGAGAGAGAGAGAGAGAGAGAGAGAGAGAGGTATTTTGGTAAGAAATTCAATGAGCAAAATAATCTGAATCTGCATAGATTTGAATCGTCTTTTAATGGGTATTGATCACAAAGCATAGTTTATACACAATTCCAAAACTTTTCTTGAAATTATCTCTCACGGTCTATCTTGATAAAGGACCAAAATCAGTGGGGAAATAAAAGTCACCAAAGCACTCTAATTTGAGGGTGTAAAATTGTATTTGTACCAACCCCTGACTTGTTTGAGTTTACTAGTCGAGGCAGTTTCTACCTGTTCATGCATGTCCATCGTTTCCTCGCCTCTGACGTCACCTGCATGCCTGCCACTGCCAAGGCAACCGCTCACTGCCTCTCGCCCTCCTAGTTTCCAAATTGGCATTCTGGTATCACTCTCTGCCCGTTGGGAATGTCCGATAGTGTGGACAGGACTTAAGTGGATTACTTTTTTCATTGGACACTAAATGAAGGAGTCATCTGGTTTGAGTAAAGAGGGAACTGTTAATTCCAAGCCAAGGAGTGCCGATTTCAGGGTAGCCATCACTTATGATTATGCCTGATATGTATCAGAAATGGTTTCTTTTATGGTTAAATTGTATTCCGTTTCAGTTGAAGAATAAACTTTCTGAGCAATAGCTCTTACCTTATAATAATTATTTGACTGACCAGATAATACTATATTAGATCCTTCTCTCTCGTTACGTTTCACTTTCCCTTTGCCTACACATACACTGAATAGTCTACCCTATTCTTTACAGATACTCCTCTGTTCTCATAGAACTGACACCACTGACATTACTAAACA
>NC_090739.1:92643991-92648991 GCF_036898095.1 Palaemon carinicauda | reverse complement strand
CAGTTCTCCGCACAATACTTGTATTGGACAAAGGTTTTATATCCGCATAGGAGGAAAACCAATGCAACATAGCTTGCATAAAGGAACAATTCTATTAGAATTATCCCAGATAAGGTATATAAAATGAATGCTCAATTATACCAATAAATTGACACAGGTGAAGGAGACGCAAGGTTCTCAAGAACCAGATTATTGACAGGCAATAAATAGACAGGTTAACCACAATTATATATATATATATACATAAGAAGAGGATAACCCAAAACTTTAAGCATAAGTATGATAGTAAACAGAGCTTGTTTGTCTGAAAGAAAAAACATTAGATGCCACTTTTAAGATACCGAGGTATCAAAGTCATAAAAGCCTGTATTACAAATCAATGATATTAACGTTAGAAACGCTCGGCACACATGTCTGCACTTATGCTAGGTTCACCTTCAGAAATGGAACAGTCTGGATGGGGAACACAGTGCCCTCACTTAGTTTGTAGTACAGTATGTAACTACACACTCACCCTGGAATTAATCGTCCCAATTAAGACCACTGTTCCTCGCAGAGTTAAACAGTAGGGTTAACACCGCGACCCACTGCTACCACAGATCTCTTTTAGTTCCTCTACTTGCTTCGCATAGTGGTGAAAGAACACTCTGGAAGACTTCCAGCCAGTGTATGAACGGAGATGTTCAAAATCCATACAATTAATGAAATTTAAGAATGAGGCAACTTTCCTCGGATCGTGACCTGCGGGTGTATTGTCAGGATCCACTCTGCGAATAAAATATGTGATTTTCGCTCTGAGTTGATTCAGAGATAAATTTGAGCCTGATGTTTCTCCCCTGAATAGTTGACCACCCTTGAAGTCTGAAGTTCTATGAAGATAGACCTTTAGGCATTCTACTGGACATAGAGATGCATCTTCTTTCAGAGGGCAGATTCTCCAGGGACCCCACCTGTTGGTGGGTAACTCATTCTTGGCGAGAAACATAGGATCCGGAAACAGGTTCAGTTCTCCTCCATCCAGGAACTGAACACGACCTGCCTCTCTCGAGAGGCTACAATCTCACTAACCCTGGCCCCGGACGCGAGTGCAAAATAGGAAAATAACTTTTTGTGTCAAATCCTTTAACGCACACTCTTCATTGCTCAACAGAGAAGCGAAATGAAGAACCTGTCTAAAGACCATGAAATGGGCTTTGGAGGTGCTGAAGGTCTGAGCCTAGCACACGCTTTCGGGACTTTATTAAAGATCTCGTTACCTAGGTCGACCTGGAAGGCATATAGAATGGGTCTTGTCAAAGCAGACTTACACGCTGATATTGCCTCCTAGTAGATTTGCACTTATATTCCTCAAGGAAGTCTATACTGGCTTTCGAAATCCCGAAACGCTTTCTCACCGCTAGGGAGAGAAAATCATGAGCTGCAGGGTCCGGGTTTTCTGTAATGAAGCGCAGACAGTTGACTTCTGGACTCGCTGGGTCAGAACTGGATCTGGTAGTGGTACAAACTTCAGCTACAGTTCCAATGCCAGGAGGAACCACACGCTGTTCGGCCACTTGTGGGCCACTATTGCCGCTACCCTTTGAAGGATCTCAGTTTGTTGAGGACCCTCAACAGAAGGTTGTGAGGAGGGAACAGATAAATCTTGGACCATCTGTTCCAGTCGAGGGACATCGCGTCCACTGCTTCCGCTAAGGGGTCCTCGTACGGGGCACGTACAGGGGCAACTTCTTGTTGTCTTTCGTCGCAAAGAGGTCTATCTGCAGTTCTGGGACTGATTCAGAATGAAGGAGAATGATCCTGCGTCTAAGGACCATTCCGACTCTATCGGTGTGAACCTGGATAGAGCGTCCGCTGTCACATTGCGGACTCCTTGAAGGTGAACTGCCGACAGGTACCACTTCTTCTTTTCTACCAATCGGAAGACGGCCAACATCACCTGGTTGAGAGGTGGTGACCTCCATCCTTGTCGAATCCATTATCTCACAACTACCTCGCTGTCTATCACCACCTTATGTGGATCGAGTGACGCGGGGAGACTTTCTTTAAGGTAAGGAGCACTGCCCTAGCTTCTAGAAAGTTTTATGTGAAAGGTCTTGAATAGCCTGGACCAAGTCCCCTGGACTTTTTTCCAATGAGAGTGACCTCCCCATCCCTCCTTCGAGGCGTCTGAGTGAATCGTCACCGACGGGGAAGGTGGCTGAAGAAGAACCGACTTCTTAGATGTCTGGCTTGGGACCAAGGCCTGAGAAGAGTACTTAGCCGAAGCGGCTGGTCTTCTCAGATCTCTTCACGCGTTTGATGCATAACTTCTCCAAACTCCGATTGCATCCTTTAGCTGTGCTCTTAGCACTGGGTCTGTCACCGAAGCAAACTGGAGAGAGCGCAGTACTCTCTCCTGCTCGTGTCTTGATATCCTTTCGGAATCTTGAAGTCTCTTGACAGAACCCGCTATCTCCTTCCTTTTCTTCGCCGGGGTGGAGAAACGGTGTGACAAAAGGTCCCAGTGGATTCCAAGCCACTGGAACTTTTGAGATGGAGAAAGTCGAGACTTTTTCTGTTGATCTTGAAGCCTAGGTACTCTAGGAACTGGATCACTTGACTGGAAGCTTGCAAGCATTCTGTCTCGGATGCTGCCCACACCAACCAGTCGTCCAGGTAGGCTACTACCTGAATTCCCTTTAGGCGTAATTGTTTGAGAGCTACGCTCGCAAGCTTCGTAAAAATCCTTGGGGCTATGTTTAGCCCGAATGGCATGGCTCCGAAGGCGTATAGTCTTCGTTGTAGCCTGAACCCTAGGTAGGGGGAGAGTCGATGGCTAATTGGGATGTGCCAATAGGCGTCTGACAAGTCTATAGAGACGGAATATGCCCTCTTGGGCAGTAAGGTCCTTATGTGTTGCAGTGTTAGCATTTTGAATTTGCAATTCACTATGAACTTGTTGAGTGGCGACAAGTCCAGAATGACTCTGAGCTTTTCCGAGTCTTTCTTGGGAACACAAAACAGCCTCCCTTAGAAATTGATGGGCTTCACCCTTCGGATCACCTTTTTTCTCCAACAGTTCTTGAACGTACTCCTCCATAACGGGGGTGGAGTGTTGGAAAAACCGAAGGCACGGGGGTGGAGTGCTGTACCAGCTCCCGCCCAGTCCATTCTTGAGTAGGCTGTGGGCCCAGGGATCCAAGGTCCACCGATCCCGAAATTTCAGAAGTCTCCCTCCTACCGGTATCACCTCACTTGGACTGCCGTCCTGAGGTCTTGCCTTCCTGACCACGACCACCCCTGAATCCCCTTCCCCTTGAGGGGCGTCTAGACGAGCCTCTGGCTGCTCCTCTAGGCTTTGCTCGAAAGGAAGTAGACTGCCCTTCGAACGCTGGGGTGAATGCCGTGGACTGTGTCGACACGGCCTGGGGTACCCACTGAAAGGTGGTCGGGGTTTGTGCCACGATCTGGGGCACTGGGGGCAATGGCAATTGCAGTTGCTGTTGCTGTCTAAGAGGCTTGGCTGGCCGAGACGGTAGCCTAGTCCTCATAGTCTTCCTCTTTGGTTGAGGACCCTCATCCGGGGAAGACTTTCTTTTGATAGCCAGGCCCCACTTCTGGAGAAGGTTTCTATTCTCCAAGGCGGCCTTATCAACAACTTCTTTGACCAAGTCGGTAGGGAAAAGGTCTTTTCCCCAAATGTTGGAGGAGATTAGTTTCTTTGGCTCGTGCCTCACCGTAGCCAAGGTAAACACGAACTCCCTACAAGCTCTCCTTGCCTTGACGAAGCCATAAAGGTCCTTCGTCACTGTGGCCAGATGAGGCTTGGCCACTTCCATGAACATTTCATGGACCTTGGGGTCACTTGCCATCGTCTCGAGAGTAGTCTGAGAAGACATTGAGGCAGTCAGTCTTTCTTTTGTATCGAACTCACTTCGCAAAAGAAAGTCAGACAGCTTAGGGAGGTCCTTGCCGAACTGACGTCCGGCAATATCAGCCTCCAACTTTCCCACTGAGAACGTAAGATGGACGTCCTTCCGGTATTTGTGGTCCATAGGCAGGGCCAGCGACAAGGGTTTACACTCCTCTAGGGAGGGGCAAGACTTGCCGGCCTCGATTGCTTTTAGTACAGCCAGAAACCCTTTCTGTAAAAAGGGGAAGGCTCTGGTAGGCGAGGACACAAAGGAAGGGAGCTTCCTATTCAATGCGGCTACCTTTGAGTTAGAGAAGCCCCTTTCTTTCATCGAGGATGAAAGTAGAGCTTGAACCTTAGCATGGTCCATCACTATGACCTCCTTCGGCTCTGTCTCCTCCTTTGAAGCTGGTTCCTTCCTCAGCCGGACATAACAGTCCGGATATGATGCCTTGCTGGGCCAGAATTCCACCCTCCAGGGGAACTGAGCCCAGCTTATCCGAGATGACGATCTTTCCAGTCGTCATTGGCATGTGCTCAGCATACCTCCATGGGTTAGCATCTGAGCATAAGGGAAGGTCTTTCACATTGAGCTTTTTCTGGGGCCCATGTGATTCTGCAAGGCACTGCATTCGCAGTTCCATTGCAGCCGCCTTCTCCTGATTCTCCTTTTGCATTTGTTGGATCATTCCAACAATAGAAGAGAGGGCCTGTCCCAGCTCTACTGGGAGACCGGCCGATGTAGAGGGGCTTGAACTTCATCCTGGGCTTCTGCCAGGAGGTCTTCCTCCTGACACCCGTCCACATCAGACATCCTGTCATCTAGCTGGATGTCTTGCATCGCGACCGCGACTTCAGCATCCACCTGGATCTGAACTTAGGAGATCTCCTCTTGAGGCTGGGGAATCACTGCATCAGCTGATGCCTTAGGGAAAGGATACGCCCTCATCTTCTCACTTGGAAGATAAGGGCCAGAAGTGTTCTTTTGGAAGCCCCTTACCCAGGTACGAAGCTTCTTCCTAACTATTTAAATGTCTCAGTAATCAGGTTAGTGCACACAGTACATACCTGAGGGTCCCAATACCGGAGATCATCCTTGGAGACAGCG
>NC_090739.1:92631491-92636491 GCF_036898095.1 Palaemon carinicauda | reverse complement strand
CACACGCTGTTCGGCCACTTGTGGGCCACTATTGCCGCTACCCTTTGAAGGATCTCAGTTTGTTGAGGACCCTCAACAGAAGGTTGTGAGGAGGGAACAGATAAATCTTGGACCATCTGTTCCAGTCGAGGGACATCGCGTCCACTGCTTCCGCTAAGGGGTCCTCGTACGGGGCACGTACAGGGGCAACTTCTTGTTGTCTTTCGTCGCAAAGAGGTCTATCTGCAGTTCTGGGACTGATTCAGAATGAAGGAGAATGATCCTGCGTCTAAGGACCATTCCGACTCTATCGGTGTGAACCTGGATAGAGCGTCCGCTGTCACATTGCGGACTCCTTGAAGGTGAACTGCCGACAGGTACCACTTCTTCTTTTCTACCAATCGGAAGACGGCCAACATCACCTGGTTGAGAGGTGGTGACCTCGATCCTTGTCGAATCCATTATCTCACAACTACCTCGCTGTCTATCACCACCTTATGTGGATCGAGTGACGCGGGGAGACTTTCTTTAAGGTAAGGAGCACTGCCCTAGCTTCTAGAAAGTTTTATGTGAAAGGTCTTGAATAGCCTGGACCAAGTCCCCTGGACTTTTTTCCAATGAGAGTGACCTCCCCATCCCTCCTTCGAGGCGTCTGAGTGAATCGTCACCGACGGGGAAGGTGGCTGAAGAAGAACCGACTTCTTAGATGTCTGGCTTGGGACCAAGGCCTGAGAAGAGTACTTAGCCGAAGCGGCTGGTCTTCTCAGATCTCTTCACGCGTTTGATGCATAACTTCTCCAAACTCCGATTGCATCCTTTAGCTGTGCTCTTAGCACTGGGTCTGTCACCGAAGCAAACTGGAGAGAGCGCAGTACTCTCTCCTGCTCGTGTCTTGATATCCTTTCGGAATCTTGAAGTCTCTTGACAGAACCCGCTATCTCCTTCCTTTTCTTCGCCGGGGTGGAGAAACGGTGTGACAAAAGGTCCCAGTGGATTCCAAGCCACTGGAACTTTTGAGATGGAGAAAGTCGAGACTTTTTCTGTTGATCTTGAAGCCTAGGTACTCTAGGAACTGGATCACTTGACTGGAAGCTTGCAAGCATTCTGTCTCGGATGCTGCCCACACCAACCAGTCGTCCAGGTAGGCTACTACCTGAATTCCCTTTAGGCGTAATTGTTTGAGAGCTACGCTCGCAAGCTTCGTAAAAATCCTTGGGGCTATGTTTAGCCCGAATGGCAGGGCTCCGAAGGCGTATAGTCTTCGTTGTAGCCTGAACCCTAGGTAGGGGGAGAGTCGATGGCTAATTGGGATGTACCAATAGGCGTCTGACAAGTCTATAGAGACGGAATATGCCCTCTTGGGCAGTAAGGTCCTTATGTGTTGCAGTGTTAGCATTTTGAATTTGCAATTCACTATGAACTTGTTGAGTGGCGACAAGTCCAGAATGACTCTGAGCTTTTCCGAGTCTTTCTTGGGAACACAAAACAGCCTCCCTTAGAAATTGATGGGCTTCACCCTTCGGATCACCTTTTTTCTCCAACAGTTCTTGAACGTACTCCTCCATAACGGGGGTGGAGTGTTGGAAAAACCGAAGGCACGGGGGTGGAGTGCTGTACCAGCTCCCGCCCAGTCCATTCTTGAGTAGGCTGTGGGCCCAGGGATCCAAGGTCCACCGATCCCGAAATTTCAGAAGTCTCCCTCCTACCGGTATCACCTCACTTGGACTGCCGTCCTGAGGTCTTGCCTTCCTGACCACGACCACCCCTGAATCCCCTTCCCCTTGAGGGGCGTCTAGACGAGCCTCTGGCTGCTCCTCTAGGCTTTGCTCGAAAGGAAGTAGACTGCCCTTCGAACGCTGGGGTGAATGCCGTGGACTGTGTCAACACGGCCTGGGGTACCCACTGAAAGGTGGTCGGGGTTTGTGCCACGATCTGGGGCACTGGGGGCAATGGCAATTGCAGTTGCTGTTGCTGTCTAAGAGGCTTGGCTGGCCGAGACGGTAGCCTAGTCCTCATAGTCTTCCTCTTTGGTTGAGGACCCTCATCCGGGGAAGACTTTCTTTTGATAGCCAGGCCCCACTTCTGGAGAAGGTTTCTATTCTCCAAGGCGGCCTTATCAACAACTTCTTTGACCAAGTCGGTAGGGAAAAGGTCTTTTCCCCAAATGTTGGAGGAGATTAGTTTCTTTGGCTCGTGCCTCACCGTAGCCAAGGTAAACACGAACTCCCTACAAGCTCTCCTTTCCTTGACGAAGCCATAAAGGTCCTTCGTCACTGTGGCCAGATGAGGCTTGGCCACTACCATGAACATTTCATGGACCTTGGGGTCACTTGCCATCGTCTCGAGAGTAGTCTGAGAAGACATTGAGGCAGTCAGTCTTTCTTTTGTATCGAACTCACTTCGCAAAAGAAAGTCAGACAGCTTAGGGAGGTCCTTGCCGAACTGACGTCCGGCAATATCAGCCTCCAACTTTCCCACTGAGAACGTAAGATGGACGTCCTTCCGGTATTTGTGGTCCATAGGCAGGGCCAGCGACAAGGGTTTACACTCCTCTAGGGAGGGGCAAGACTTGCCGGCCTCGATTGCTTTTAGTACAGCCAGAAACCCTTTCTGTAAAAAGGGGAAGGCTCTGGTAGGCGAGGACACAAAGGAAGGGAGCTTCCTATTCAATGCGGCTACCTTTGAGTTAGAGAAGCCCCTTTCTTTCATCGAGGATGAAAGTAGAGCTTGAACCTTAGCATGGTCCATCACTATGACCTCCTTCGGCTCTGTCTCCTCCTTTGAAGCTGGTTCCTTCCTCAGCCGGACATAACAGTCCGGATATGATGCCTTGCTGGGCCAGAATTCCACCCTCCAGGGGAACTGAGCCCAGCTTATCCGAGATGACGATCTTTCCAGTCGTCATTGGCATGTGCTCAGCATACCTCCATGGGTTAGCATCTGAGCATAAGGGAAGGTCTTTCACATTGAGCTTTTTCTGGGGCCCATGTGATTCTGCAAGGCACTGCATTCGCAGTTCCATTGCAGCCGCCTTCTCCTGATTCTCCTTTTGCATTTGTTGGATCATTCCAACAATAGAAGAGAGGGCCTGTCCCAGCTCTACTGGGAGACCGGCCGATGTAGAGGGGCTTGAACTTCATCCTGGGCTTCTGCCAGGAGGTCTTCCTCCTGACACCCGTCCACATCAGACATCCTGTCATCTAGCTGGATGTCTTGCATCGCGACCGCGACTTCAGCATCCACCTGGATCTGAACTTAGGAGATCTCCTCTTGAGGCTGGGGAATCACTGCATCAGCTGATGCCTTAGGGAAAGGATACGCCCTCATCTTCTCACTTGGAAGATAAGGGCCAGAAGTGTTCTTTTGGAAGCCCCTTACCCAGGTACGAAGCTTCTTCCTAACTATTTAAATGTCTCAGTAATCAGGTTAGTGCACACAGTACATACCTGAGGGTCCCAATACCGGAGATCATCCTTGGAGACAGCGTATGCTGCGTGTCTCCTACAAAACTCATGTCCGCAGAGGTTCTTGCTGCTGACATTGCAGAAACCACTTCCCCACTTCGGAGTGTCCTTCTGTAAAGAGAAGAAATTTCCATGAGTATCAAGTGAACTATGTATCACTGGATATGCATAGTATAGCATAACAATTCATAAAGGAAAGACACACACTTGTGTTTCCTTCACAACCCATTGTTGCAGCCTTCCAGATAATAAAATCAAAATGGTTTATCTCTTCTAGAGTAACCAATGCAAGGTTTCCAGAGGAAACAGGTGGAGCTCACACCTAAGCAATGATTTTAAAATCCTGGATAATAGACAGGGAAGAACTCAGCTTCCTATCTGAGGGCAACAGCAAAGGGATGTGCAAGAAAACACAATAGTGTTAGAAGATACAGTGCTGTACCAAAACCCTTACTATAGTTTTCTTCTTACTGTATATGCTATACAGAAGAATACTAGTACAGTATAGGGGGATGTGTGCCGGCCTGCCTTTGCCGGCCGGCACACACCACAACTAGCTTTAAAGTATACTACTTAACAGCTATAGGGCGGCAGCACTCTGGTTCAAATGCCTGTGCCGGTCGGCAGCAACTGCCGGCCGGTAACAGCCAGTCTTGGCCGGCAATGGCTGCCGGCCATAAACTACACAAGGTAGTACCCAGCTGCCGGCCACACTCTTGGTGACCGGCAGACAAGGGCTGATATAAGCCGGCCGGCAAAGGTACAAGACCGATGCCAGCCGGCAGCAAAAGAACCAGAGGACTACACCTGCCCGGCTGCTGGCCTCATAGGCCGGCAGCCGGGTCAGGTACAGCACTAGAAGAAAAATAGAATGGATGCCGGGATAAGAGTGTACACAACCTCCAAGCCCGGCAACCGAAAGAGTGCATATAAGGAAGGGGAGAAACTAATTCAGGCTTCCTGACCAATGCCGTCTGGCTCTACAGGCAGGCATGGATGAGGGACCAAGAGAGGTCCGGGCAGCACTCGAAAACATAAGACCCTTGCCGGCCAGCAGCTCTGCCGGCCGGCAAGGGGCTGAGTCAATTCCACATCCTAACCTATACTAGGTCCAGAAGTAGAACGACGTACAGTACAGTAAGACCCCTGCCGGCCAGCTCTGCTGGCCGGCAAGGGGCTGAGTCAATTCCATATCCTAACCTATACTAGGTCCAGATGTAGAACGACGTACAGTACAGTAATGGCACGGCCATTACGAAGAAAGAGGGGGAAGGGACAAGAGGGTCCTGCCAACCTTGCTTTAGTGACAGATCACCCGCAGCCAAGAAACTTATCTTAGCCTAAGGGAGATCTAAGGGGGAAAGGCCAGCAATACTTGCCAGCTTCCAGAGCACCAAAGCAAGGAAGGCGTTGCTACTCCCAAGGGAAGAACTTATCCTCCCCCGAGAACAGCAACAGGACTAGTCTGGTAGATCACAAAAGAAGGAATCATATCCACAGAAACCTTCGGTAGTGACCTAAGGGAGCTAAGCTCCCTTTGTATGTGTTAGGTCAGCG
>NC_090739.1:92621491-92626491 GCF_036898095.1 Palaemon carinicauda | reverse complement strand
CTTTCCGCCTCTAGTAACTTACGGCTGTAGTAAGATACGGGGCGTACTTCACCATCAACACTCCTATGAAAGAGGACTCCCCCAATTCCTACGTCACTGGCATCCACGGCTATGATGAATGGCTTCTGAAAATTGGGAGAAACCAATATTGGATTAGACACGAGTAACATCTTAAGTTTTAAAAATGCTTCTTCGCATCGAGAAGACCAAATAAATTTCTGCCCTTTTTTCAATAAATTAGTTAGAGGCTGTGCAAGGTCAGAAAAGTTTCGGACAAACCTACGGTAATATCCCAACATACCCAGCACTTTACGAACCTCTCTGACATTACACGGTCTCTTCAAAGCAACTATGGCCTCGAGATTGTCTTGCTTAGGACCAACTTTACCCAAGCCAATCTCGTGACCCAAATAACTAACTTTAGCTTTCCCAAAGTTACATTTAACCAGATTCACAACAAGACAGGCAGCCCGAAGTGCCTTAAAAACTTTTCTTAATCTTACCAGGTGGGTCCGCCAGTCGTTGCTGTGTACCACCAAATCATCTATATAGATTTCTGTACCTTCCAGGCCACAAATCACCCTGTTCATCAGACGCTGGAAAGTACAGGCAGTGTTCTTCATCCCAAAGGGCATTACTTTGCACTCGTAAAGCCCTGAGGGCGTCACAAATGCTGAAATTTCACGGGCACGGCCAGATAGGGAGACCTGCCAATATCCCTTTAACAGATCCAATTTTGTAATAAACCTAGCAGTACCTATCAGGTCCAGACAATCCTCAATACGGGGAAGAGGAAAAGAATCATTTTTAGTAACCGAGTTTACCCTCCTATAGTCAACACACATACGATATTTACCATCAGGCTTCTTCACCAAGACTATAGGGGAACTCCATGGACTTACTGATGGTTGTATGAGATTGTGCTCCAGCATGTATTTAATTTCGTCTTCAACAATAACAGGCTTCTCTGGACTGAGGCGATACGGGCTTTGCTTAACCGGAGAAGCGTCCCCAACATCCACATCATGCTGGAGCAACCTCGTCCTTCCTGGAGAGTCCTGAAACAAGTCAGAAAATTCCATAATTAGGTTTAGTATATCTTGTTTCTGAGGTGCCTCCAGATGCTCTAACCCCTCTTTTAATACATCTAAATTTTGCAAGTTATTACCTAGAGCATCTGAAGGCACCTGGTCCAAAACATCTTCCAAGTTTTCCTCAACAGGTGCAACCACACTCATAACTGGCTCAAAAACAATGGCCAAAGGATCCCGTCTATCAGAAGAGTAAGATTTCAACCTGTTTATGTGGAAAATTTTACATTTACGTCGAGTTCCAGGGGCTTCAACTTAATAATTGACCTCGGACAACTTTCTCAACACCTTCCAGGGGCCCTTGTACCTGGGTTCAAGGAAGTTGTCTGGGTCTGTGCTTAAAACTAATACTAAGTCCCCTGACTCAAATGAACGTACCTTACTCTTCTGATCAAATTTGGTTTTCATCGTAGCTTGGGAAGCAGACAAATTATCTTTGGCATACTTTCAAGCTACGGCTAACTTGGACTTAAGTTCACTAACAACTTCTCCCACCGTACGCTCTCCTCTCTGATTTGCTTCGAGTAATTCATGGAAGATTTCCAAAGGTCCTCGAACCTTGTGCCCAAATATTAATTCAAAGGGAGCAACGCCAGTAGAAGAATTGGGAAAATTCCTTATGGCAAAGAGAGCAAAGGGAAGCCCTTTATCCCAATCCTCTCCTTGCTCATAACAATATTTTTTTAATATACACTTAAGGGTCTGGTGAAATCTTTCCACCACACCCTGACTCTCAGGATGGTAGGGTACACTGGTAATGTGCTGAATGGCCAGTTCAGCACACTTACTCTTAAATACCCTGCTTGTAAAATTCGAGCCTCAATCTGACTGAATTTTACAAGCCAGTCCATACCTGGAGAAAAACTCCACTAATTTGTCAAACACAGCTTTTGAGGTTATTTTCTTCATTGGAAAGGCCTCAGGAAAACGTGATGCTCTATCCATTATGGTCAGGAGATGCGCAAACCCTAACTTCGTCCTAGGCAGAGGTCCGTCCTACCACATCAATTACCAATTCTGCAAAGGGTTCTCCAATTGAAGGAATTGGGTTAAGAGGAGCCTTGGGAATAGGTTGATTGGGTTTACCCATCACCTGACACACTTCACAAGTTCTTACAAATTTCTTCACCGAAGACTTTATTCCTGGCCACCGAAAACATTTACTCAACCTACAAAAAGTTTTACTTAAGCCTAAGTGGCCAGAAAAGGAGTCCTCATGTGCAAGGTTTAACAGTCTCCCTAAACTTGGTAGGTACGACAATTTGTCTTAAACAAGAAGTCACATTTAGTTGATGAGTTGGGGGACGACTGACCCTATACAACAATCCTTTCAAAACCACAAACCTAGGCCTAGTCAAATCGTCCGTATTACCTAACTCGAATGAAAATTCATCTTTTTGGGCCTGTATGAAAGAGAGACGATCACATTCGGATTTCAATAATTTAAAAATTCCAAAACTAGAACTACTGCTACTACTACTACCTTCTACTAGCCCGGGCTTCTCTACCTCTACTTCTAAATTACTTAAATTTAGGTCCTCATCATTATCAGTTTCCGCTGCACGCTTAGCAGAGGCTCGAGTAGTTATTGCCACAGGGCAAGCCGTGACCGAAACAGTAGGAAATAATTCCTGGCCCTCTGCACTCAACATATCATTCCCAAGGATTCCGTCTATTCCTGGTATCGGCAGGCTCTCAACTACCGCCAGCTCAGTAACCTTATGATACCCTGGGAAGGACAGCTCCACCCTTACTAAAGGAGCAGATACCACTGTATCGGGAAATCCTCCCAGGACCACATATTCTCCAGTATAGGGAACTAAGTTAGACAAGGACCCTGCCAACACCAAAGATCTAGCGGAGCCTGTATCCCTCAAGAATTTAACATAAAGTGTAGAGGTCTCACATTTCAATTTTCCTGGGTAGACATATTTGATAAATGGTCATAGATTAATTTTACTTTACCTACATCTGGTTCACTACTGACCTGGGGATCAACAGTTTTACCATTCTTACTCTCTGAAATAGAATTATTTGAAATTAGCGAGATTGGCGTAGGCTGCTTAACATTATTTTGACTCTTATTTTGATTCTGTTGGAGGTAACAGCTCCTGGCTCTACATTCAGCTTGTCGATGCCCTGGCTTATTACACCAGAAGCAATTACCTCTAACTTGATTAGTTTTACCCGAATTGCCACGGTTAGAAAAAACCAGAGTGTGCCCACCACTCGAGTCCTTTCTGAGGCCACTACCAGCATGATTGCTCATGCTACTATTTGGGGTACTAGATTGGTTTTTAAAGGGGTTATTCGACCCGGAAGACAAATTACTATTATTATTAGGGTATGAGGACGAGAAGTTACCTGACCCAGCCCGATGGGTAAGGAGAAACTCATCAGCTACCTGAGCCGCCTTGGACACAGTTAAAATTTTAGTGTCCTCCAGATGAACCCTCAATTCTTTACTACACACCTTCTTAAACTCCTCCAGTACCATCAGTTCCCTCAAGGAAGAGAAGGAAACAATTTGACGACTTTTCAGCCAGTTGTCAAACTGCTCCTCCTTGATACGAGCGTACTCAACATAAGACATAGAATTGGGCTTGCCAGTGGTTCGAAATCTCTGGCGATAGTCCTCAGGGACCAAATCATAGGCCCTGAGAACCAAAGCCTTTACTTTGTCATAATCTCTGGCAAGGCCCTCTTCCAACGCATTATACACCCGGAGTGCCTTGCCCGTCAATCTACACTGAATGAGTACTGTCCATATTTCTGTGGGCTAAGACAACCGGGTGGCAACCCTCTCAAAAGCGTTAAAAAATTCTGGTACGCTCCCCTCATCAAAAACTGGAATTAACTTTAGTGCAGCCGAAATATTAAATTTGTCTGATGATGAGCTATAGGGAGAATTAAAATGATTAGGGGACCCTTGCACCTTGGCCAACTCAAGCTTAAGCTTGAGCAACTCAATCTCATGTTTCCGGGCCCTCTCGTCCTCCTCAAACTGCAGCTTCAATAACTGAATTCTCTTACAAATTACATGGAACTCCTCCTGCCCCATTACATGAGCAGAAGGTGTTACATGGTTGGGAACAGCCTCCTCAGCTAAAAAGGGGTTAGTTGAAATATTAACATTTTTAACAGCGCTGGCCGGAGTAGGAAAATTGGCCGGACCTTCATACATAACCTTTACTGCAGGGGAATCAGCGAACAGGGACAAACCAGGATTTATACTCACATCATCGACTATGGATCCTTCTTGGTCCGACCCAAAATCAGTGCCACTCTCAAAATCACTGGCTAGGCCGCTAGCTACCTCATTACCCTCAGCCAAATCTTGGGACACTTTTTCCTTAACCAGTTTTAACAAATTGGCCCGAGTGTCAGAGGACTTATGAGGGATCTCCAACCACCGGGCACACTGTACCAAATAAGCACTTGTCAAAACTCCTAAATATTTTAAACAGTCAGCCGAACCCAAGAATTCCGACGGGTCTAAAGTAAAGTCCTTCATTTTAATGAAAATAATATCCTATGGGGAAGGAAAGCAACTAAACCAAAAATCAAATATCAACAATAAATACTGTCAAATCCCTCCAGAGCTGAACTGCTCCCCCAAACACCGAGTACACCTGCGTACGATCCTGTCACGGTCGCCACTTGTTACGACCCGTGTAGGCCGTAGTTCTGATTCTTTAAACTTTGATTTTTCAAAGGAATCGTAGGCAGTACATTATTTATTTAACACATTGAACTGAGGGAAGACAGAACAAAAACACTGGAAAAATCTAACAATATTTATTACAGTACACTTAAATAAATTCAACCTTGCACCAGGAGTAACAAAAAGCTACTAAGACAAACAACAATGAGTAAACAAAAATGTCCTGGAGGACTAATATAAAGAGT
>NC_090739.1:92606491-92616491 GCF_036898095.1 Palaemon carinicauda | reverse complement strand
AAACCTTGCAAAAGAAAAAAATGTATGGAAAATGAAGGAAGTAAAGAGTAAGATAGAGAATGCAGAACAAAAGATTATGCAGTCGAAAGAAAATAAAAAAAGGACTTAGAAGAAAGGACACATGGAAATATAAAAAAAAAAAAAAAAAAAGTACTTCACTCATATGCATTAAAGATGAATAAAGGGAGATTAGAAATACGCCCCCTAAGAGTTGAAGAAAGTTTAACGAATGAAAAAAAAAACTAAATATGCAACATATTAGCAGGAAAAAATAAGTGAATTCACGCCAAGAATTATGAATGAGAATAATGAAACAGAAATGAGAGAAGAAAATTTTTTTTATATATATAACGGATATAGATATTAATGAAGCAGATAATATGCAGGCTATAAGTGGCCGGACCAGATGGAGTTCCAGCGATTTTGTTAAAAAAAACTGCACACACTATCGCGAAGCCGCTTGCAATACTGCTAAGACAAAGTGTAGCTATGAGCGAGATATATGTTAATCATAAATTAGCATATATAATCCCTATTTCAAAAAGTGGATCAAGACTAGAGGCAAGCAATTATAGACCTGTTAGTCTAACATCACATATTAAGAAAGTGTATGAAAGGGTAATAAAAATAAAAATAATGAATCATTTGGTTTAAAATAATTTATTTATTACAGGTCAACACGGTATATGCCCGTGAAAAGTATACAAACTCAACTGATAGCACGCGATGAAAACATAAAAAATATGATAAATGAAAGATACACAGATGTTATCTATCTAGAGTTTACAAAAGCCTTTGACAAGGTAGACCAAAATATATTAGAGAAAAAAACGAGAAAGCATGATATTATAGGAAAGATAGGAAAATGGATAAAAGAATTTCTGCAAAACAGAAAACAGATAGTGGTTTCAAATGACGAGAAATCAGATGAAGCTTAGGTAATATCTGGCGTGCCACAGGGTACGGTATTAGCTGCACTGCTGTTTGTTATTATGATCTCAGACATAGACTATAATGTTAAAGACTCTGTAGTGAAAAGTTTCGCCGATGACACAAGAATAAGTAGACAAATTACTTGTGATGAAGATTGGAACTTATTACAAAGAGATCTAAACAAAATATATCAATGGGTGGAGATAAATAGGATGGTATTTAACTCCAATAAATTCGAATCAATAAATTATGGAAACAGAGAAGGAATGGTATACGCATACAGGGTACCTCATAACGAGCCAATCACAAACAAAGAAGCAATTAATGACCTTGGTGTAATGTTAAACAGGAATATGTTATTCAACGATCAAATAGCAACACTGTTGGCGAAATGTAAAGTCAAAATGGGAATGCTATTCAGAAACTTTAAAACAAGAAAAGCTGAACACATGATATGCTTTACAAAATTAATGTACGTAGTACAATCGAGTACTGCAATGATATATGGTACCCACACTACCAAAGGATACTGCACAAATTGAGAGTGTACAAAGGTCCTTTACTGCTGCTAGAATAGAAGAAGTTAAGGACCTTGACTATTGGGTAAGACTGAAATTTTTCAAATTATACAGTCTAGAAAGGAGAAGAGAATGCTACATGGTAATACAAGCATGGAAGCAAATCGAAGGAATTACTGAAAACATCATGGTGCTAAAAATATCAGAAAGAGCAATCCGAGGTAGATTAATAGTGCCCAAAATTATACCAGGAAAACTAAGGAAGGTGCACAGGACATTAATCCACTACGCACCAGCATCAATAATGCAGCAACTCTTTAATGGGCTGCCAGGAGTGAGCGTAGATGTGTTTAAGAATAAGCTTGATAAATACCTAAGATGCATCCCAAACCATCCAAGACTGGAGGATACAAAATACAACGGAAGATGCATTAGGAACTCTCTGGTGGATATACGAGGTGCCTCACACTTAGGGACCTTGGGGAACCCAAACATAGAATAAGGTAAGGCAATAAGGATACTCTTCCTCTTCAGATATCATCGTTATTCTACTCACCGCGACTCACAAGTTCAACCCCTTTCTTTCAACCGTCATTCCAAACTCTCTTTCCATTGCGATTTCATCACCATTATTCAAATAAGATGTCAAAGATAACGATGCAAAATCCCTTATGCACGACAATTTCAATGTTAATGAGAGATGGAAAACTAACCGCATTTGTATAGTCATTGAAGCAGATAGGCAAGTGAAAAAAAAAATTGTCTGTTGTCAATATTGGCTTCTAAGTTACTATTAACATCAATATTTTCAAGCTCAAGCATTACGTATTATTGGAAATACAATCACACTAACGAAAACATGTGCAAATATGAATAAGTGTCTTTTGTATCGGGATTGACAATATTTTAAGGATTCTCAAAAAAGAAGAGACAACAGAATATCCAAACAGGATACAGAGGTCATACAGGAGGTGGGACCTTAGCACTCTTATTATTATTATTATCATTATTATTATTATTATCACTATTATTATAATTATTATTATTATTATTATTATTATTATTATTATTATTATTATTATTATTATTATTATTGATAATAATAATAATATTACTAGCTTAGCTGCAACCATACTTGGAAAAACCTGATGTTATAAGCCATAGGGCTCCAACAGAGAAAAATAGACTAGTGAGGAAAGGAAACAAGGGAATAAAAACTACGAGAGAAATATTACTAATAAAGGTAAAATATCTTAAGATTATTAACAACATTAAATCAGATCTATCATATTTAAACTCCAAAAAAAAATCATAGAAACACGATAGAAATAGCGTGCCTGAGAGTCCCCTAAAGCAAGAGAACTCTAACCGAAGACAGTGGAAGACCATGGTACAAAGGTTATGGCATTATCCAACGCTAGAGAACAATGTTTTCATTTTGGAGTGTCCTCCTAGAAGAGCTGCTTACCATAACTATGGATTCTCTTCTACCTTCACCAAGAGGAAAATAGAAACTGAACAATTACATTGCATTAGTTAACCACTTGAGTGAAGAAGAACTGTTAGGTAATCTCAGTGTTGTCAGGTGTATAAGGACATAGGAGAACGTGGAAGGAATAGGCGAGACTATTCGATGTGTGTGTGTAGGTAAAGAAATAAATGAGCTGAAACCAGAGAGAGAAGTCCAATGTAGTAATGTCTGGCCAGTCAACGGACCCAATAACACTCTAGTGGTAGTATTTCAACGGGTGGCTGGTGCTCCGGCCAAAGCACTAATGTACACTTGCTTCGAAGGACTGAAACCTTGCTGGCCTGATGTGTTCACCCTGCCATGTAACTCCTAAGGTACTATGTAAATACTTAAACAAGTTCTTCCATGACTTCTGTGGTTTCCTTGGAAATGTCATCATCTCGCGCCAGAGGGGCCTTTAGTTTGATTGTAATGAATGGTATTCATCTGTTCATCGCATATTGTAGTGTAGCTTCATTTCGTCACATGTGCAAAGAGTGGCAATTCAAGTTATATGCTTCTTATTTTGTCATCTGATGGCCAGAAAGTTAGATAAAACTCACTGGTAACGAAGTTACTCCTCACGAATGGTGTGAGCAGTAAAAATTTAATTTCCTCTTTACATCTGTGGAGTAGTTACAAGAGTTCCATTCTATCAGGTGAGAAGAACGTAGGTTTGATATGGCTGTGAGGATATAGGTGTATTATTATTACTATTATTTCTATTTTTATTATTATTATTATTATTATTATTATTATTATTATTATTATTATTATTATTATTATCATTATTATTATTATTATTATTATTATTATTATTATTATTATTATTATTATTATTATTATTACCCAAACGACGCCTTACAAAAAGTTGGACCTTTGATGGGAGATTCGAAGGAAGGCTATATACTCAGCATACCAGTCAGTTTTGCCAACTCCCAACCCACTAGCTGATAACGTTGATAGCATTGCATTTGGAATGCCACAGATGATTGAATATTATGATGGAAATCAATGCATAATTAATTTCACATTAGCAATAAATTTTTACCTCATGATATGGTCAAGTCCTGCATTCATGTGAAGAAAGCATTTCTCTTCCTGAACACATTAAACTTCAGAGAAAGTAGGAAGATCTCTGCCAGCCAGGAGTACACCTCCATAGAAGAACTAACCCCAGGTTTTATTCATATGGTGACAATCTATAAAATATCAGTGGATATCAGAATCTGTTTAGACACCAACGAGTTAAAAAAGATACTGCTCAAAAAATTTTTCTCCTTGACAGTCCTTTGAGACATGCTGCATGATCTCAAAGACAGCAAGATCTCCAAAAAAAGCTGATTTCTCTTCAGAGTACTAGTGTGTAGAGTTGGACGAGGAAGCAAGTAAAATTAAAACTTTCTCGATGGGTTCTAAACGATACCTGTACTTAATGGCCAATTTGACTTGAACATCTCAATCAAGATATTCCAAAGAAGGACACCTAGTCGACTCCCTAACAGATCTACTTAGAGTATTCTTCTTTACTGTGGACATCATGACTAGTTAGAGCGTGATTTAAAACTGTGGGACTCTTAGGAAGATATCGGGAACCCATTGTGAATTCAGAATTGTCAAAAGTAGTAGTCTTCATGGGCCATATGGAAGCAGAGCCATTTCAAAAAGGGAGACATGCTATACTCAAATAAAAATGAAAATGGTTGCTATGACGTATTTCTTGGAAATGTTCCATACCAAAACTTTAGCTATTACATAGATATCACAGACCATTACCCAGCCACTAGTGTCCAAATATCAAAAACCACCATCCATGGCACTGAAATAAGCTACAAACCATACTTCTTATGGGACATAAGTGCCAGCATAACTAGAGCTCCCCCCACAGTACGCATCCATTATCACATTCAGTACCACAGGGTATTGAAGACACCACACAAAACGAGTCCAAAGCATCGAACAACTACTGAGAAAACACTGCCGCAATCTCAACTTCACCGCAAAAACCATAACTCACAAGGTTCCTGCAGGTAGTTAGAGCCCTTCAGAATGAAAATTAATGCATATGGTCTCTTATTGTTCTATATCTAATTGTCACAAAGATTTTATTCCGATCACACTACATCGTCGAAACTACAGCCGTTTGCCAAAAGAGAAACTTTTCCCTGGTTTTAGCTTAAGTTTAATTTTTGATTGCATTTCTCTTGATGTTAAAATGATAAGAGTTATTAGGTACCATTTACAAACTACTAAAAATTGAAGACAAGCTCAAATGCAACACCTCAATGTGTCAACGCTCCATGGGAAGGAGGATGTTCTGAGAAAATATTAAACTGTTCATATCTTATGCGCATTCACATTTGAAGCACGTACAGTATATCCTGTGGACTGTAAGAAAGCTTTTTCTAATACTTCCAGTAATAGTAATAGTAGCCGGTTTAAACAATCACATTTTTACAGAGAATTTTTTTTAAAAAGAATGTATATCAATAATTTTCGTTTCTTGGATCGCTCAAGTATGAAGTTTTAGAATCTCTTGAATATAGTAATTATTCGAAATAAGAAATCGGAGAGGAAAAGCAAAAGGTATTGCGTTCATAAAAGTAAGCTGGAAGAAATAAAGTACACGAAAACAATTACTTAATTCACCTTTAAATGAATATAACCTAATGCACGTAATAGAAAGAAATCTGAAGGATGCCCATGTGTAGGATTATATTAAATTGATACTATTTTCCAGATCTGTTTAATACATAGGATATACTTTATATCTGTGTATTCATACTAAACTATTCTTCGGAAGTATCTACAAATTCAGTTTAATTGTACACATTGTACAAAATACAATACAAGTGTTGCCACTTTAAAAATGAAGGTTACTTAACATTGCTTCCCTTTTATTTACAGCTGGTGACACCGTCGTAGCCGATCAACGGAGAGGGCATAATGATAGTGGTAGTAGTAGTAGTAGTAGTAGTAGTAGTGGCAGCGGAAGTGCCAGCAGTAGCACTACTAATAAGAACAGTGGCAGCAGCGATGTTAGCACAACAAGCAACTCTGTGTCATCGTGGAAGCTCGACAAAGTCGTTTCTTCACTTTCCGTTTGTTTCAACATTGTATTTTCTATAAGATGAGATTATGTCAACACCGTTGCAAAAAGGTGGCAACACACCATTGGCTTTTAAAGACAATGGGTGATGGACGTTGTTGTTCGACTACTGAGAAAAACATCCAAATATATATGAATGTATATAGATACCCGTAATTATTTGTATCTTCATGTATAACATGTGTATTATATGTACATCTGTCATGGACGTTGACGATTCATTTCAGAAATTCTTCAGAAATGGCATGGCTACATTTCACACGCTTCCAAATTGGTAGCATATTGTGAAAAGTATCAGAAGCCCATTGAGGCTATGATCCTCTTAAATTATCAAAATAGTTTCTTGTATTCTAAAAAAAAAAAAAAAAAAAAAAAACGCAGGAAACGAGACCTTCGTGCCAGAGAATTGTTGAAAGTCAGGTAAGGTCATAAGAAAAAGCCAAAGCTAAATACAGATATTTGCAAAAAAGACGCATTTTAAACCATGAAGTCAGGGAATGAGTAAATGGCGAGGACGACCAAGAGGAAGGAACTCTCTTGGTAGTAAATCTGTAAGGAATCTCATTTATACCTACGACTATATGTTGAGTTACTGAAATGAATGAAAAGATATCTACTTACAGGTGATTGAAATAACTATATGTGTATGTTAGAATAGCCTCGATGCTATAACTCTTAGGTTTGTAAATATGTCTTGGTATTATTGTAGTATAGTTGAAAATAAAAAAAAAAAAGTGGATGCTATGTAACTTTTTATTTAGAGATTATAGTAACAGACGTACAGAAGCCTATTTGAATTCTCCATTAAAACATCTAGATTACGTTAATTTTGTAAGTTTGCTTCTGGATTTCTTTGAAAAAAAAAAAAAAACGTAGCTTGTCTACAAAATTCTTTTCAAAACACTGCTTAGACTTATCTTTTTAACTAATAAATTACTTTGACACCTTTCTGAAACATACACATATCAGACTTAACCACTTTTTGCAGATCGATTTCTCATTCATTGTTACCTGAAGTAATGGAAGCGAATTTGAATAAATTTCGGGAAAATAACACCTGCTTGATTCGATAAATGTTTTAATGAATAATATGAAAAATTGTTATTGCTACTTATTAAAAAAGTGTATGTCATAATTATAATATCTCATAGACTACCATTATACAGTATCCTCATACATCTCTGTTTGGTTAATATTTCCGTACCCTATGTTAATAAAAAGATGAATAAAATGCACATCTTTTTTATCAGTATATTTAACCAAATTGTACACCCATCATGAATACAAGTAACTATTGAAAACCACAATTTCCGTTTCATTATAAGCACTGCATGCCAACTTTCTATGCTCCAAAGAGAGTTGTTGATGTTGTGTCATCAATTTATATGAAAGTAATCATCTGACATATCCTTTTACTTACTTAACAGCAACTGAAAGTAATGGCAACTTGCAAGAGGTCCTCATAACGATCCGGATTACTAAGACCTACTCAGAGATTATCAGCAATTGAAATAACACTTTTGACTTTCGGAATGAGTCTATGAAGGATGAGAAAATAATTCTATATCTGCCATAAATATGACGTAGATAGCAAATGGCTAAGATATACATGGATGCCATCAATCAGGAGACTAGATTCAGGATAAAAGAGGAAGTGAGTGATATCATGAGCACCCCGCGCTGCGACAATATCACACATGGAATCTAAGATAAAGGAAACGTGTATAATAAGAGAAAATTAAAGCTATTAGCTGCAGATTCGCCATTTAAATACAGTGCGAACAACGCTACAGTACTTTATAACTGCATTTTTTTTAATGAAAATGGGCATTTGTAAACTAAAGAGCAACTCTACTCATAGCAGTTTATGGCTATTTGTTTGTCTAAATATTAGTAAACAGTAATTAGCAGTTCTGGGTGGGTTTATAAGCAACAATTTTTAGCAAGTTGGAGAGGCAGAAATTCCGCATCATTGAACCAAACTATTTTAGAAATAGAACTTAATCATTGTACGTCATGACAGACCCACTGGATATCAAAAACCTGATGGATCAGAAAAAATTTCCTATAATTTAATCTGAGAAGCGACCTGTCATTTTGAAATGTGAGTTAGGATAAAAAAAAGGGGGGGGGGGAGGGTGAAACAAAATATCCTGTCGAAATAGCATTGGAAATTTCGGAAAAAATAGGGTTTGAGTGTTAACCTTTAAATTAACTTATGTCTTTGAGCAATATAAGGTGATGAATGACAGATAACGAACAATAATTTACCCTCCAAAGGTTAAGAAAAATAGAGCTAAAAAAACGATGGACTTCAATTGTGGTTGGGGCCTAATGATCTTTCAAGGTAAAAACGAAGGAAAATAGCTAGAATCACCCAATAGTAGTTATCTACTGAATTTCATGAAATATTAAGAGGAAAATCTATATCAAAGAGTATTTGTGTCTTACCTGAAAAAGACATATATATATGTATGTATGTATGTATATATATATATATATATATATATATATATATATATATATATATATAGATATATATACATACATATATATATATAGATATATATATATATATATATATGCATATACAGTATATATATATATATATATATATATATATATATATATATATATATATATATATATATATATATATATATATATATATATATATCTATCTATATATATATATATATATAGATAGATAGATAGATAGATAGATAGACAGATAGATATATACATATATCTATGTGAGTATGTTTATATTTATATCTATGTTTATACATATATATATATATATATATATATATATATATATATATATATATATATATATATATATATATATATATATGTATATATATATATATATATATATATATATATATATATATAAATATACATATATATATGTATATATATATATATATATATATATATATATATATATAGATATATATATATATTGGTGTGTGTGTATGTTCGGGTATATCCAAGACTAAATTATTCAAGATAGTGAGAAAATTTCGAACGAGAAAGGAGTTAGACAGGCAGACCTTACCTCTTCTAAATTATTCAAAGTGTGCCTAGAAGAGGTTTTTATAAATTTAGATTGGGAAAATGTAAGATTTAACATTAATGGGTAATACCTTAGCCACTTAAAATTTGCCGATGATATAGTTGTGGTTAGGGAATCATGGGAGAAGTTGTAGAGTATGATAAAAAATTGTAAAAGAGAAAGGAGAAATAGATGACCGAAAATGTATATGAGTAAATCTAAGATAATGTTCAATGAGAATGCTTATAGACAACAAATAATGGTTATAGATGGACCTCTAGATATTGTTAATGTATATACTTTCTTAGGACAGACAGTGTTCCTCCAGGACATGAGCACGAAATCAGTAGAAGTATAAGAATAGGGTCAGGAGCTTTTGCTAAACAAAATGAGATTATAAAAGTGAAATGTAACTTTCTCTAATAAGTAAAGTATTTAATCAGATTATCATACCAGTATTAACTTATGCATCAGAATCTGGGAACATTGTTAAGGCCTTATTAGTACATAAGGGAGTTACAGTTTAAAGAACTCTGAAACGAATAATGATGAGAATAACTCTATGAGGCAAAAAAAAAAAAAAAAAAAAAAAAGCAAAATGACCAAGAGAGAAAACTAAAGTAGAGGATATGTTAACATTTTAGAAAAAAATGGACAATGGTTGGACATACATTATGATGAGAATGACAGATAATAGGTGGACATTAATAATAATAATAATAATAATAATAATAATAATAATAATAATAATAATAATAATATGTCTCAGGAGATTGCAAACAAGTAAAACAGAAGAAGGAAGAAAAGACGATGGATTGACGAACTCAAAAAAAGGTGCTGGTGTTTACTGCCATAAAAAGACCATAAGC
>NC_090739.1:92591491-92601491 GCF_036898095.1 Palaemon carinicauda | reverse complement strand
ATATTGCATATCCACCACCATCCCTTTAGGTTACACAATCTTTCCTTCCCTAGGAAAGAATAAACCAAGAATGTTTGCTTGTAGTAAGGAACAATCTTAATGACCATTCAAGTTAAAATTATCCATAGTTTTAAGTGTAATGCTAAATACATTTCTAATAAAATGACGTGGGTGAATAAGACTCAAAGTTCACAAAGAACTAGTTTATTTACAATCAATAAAATATCGGTCAATCAACATTTATAAGAATTATAAAATATGGATGAACAAAAAATTAAGTAAAAAGAAAACAGTAAGACAGAAAATATTGTTTCATCTGAAAAGGAAACATATATGCGCCACTTTTGAAATCAAAATATCAATACTGTAGTTACAGTCCGTTTTACTGTTCAATTACACTAGCGTAACAAACGCTTGGCACATGTGTCTGTATTATGCTTGGTTCACCTTTATCTATGAAACAGTTTATAAGGACACCATAGTGGCCTATCACTTAGTCCGTAGAAACAGTCCGTGACTACACACCCACTCGTAAATTAACCGTCCCAATTAATTTCACTATTCCTCGCAGATTTAAACAGCAGGTCTAAGGACACTACCTGCTGGTACCACTGACCTCTTAAGTTTCTCCACTTGCTTCGCATAGTGTCTAAAGAATACCTTGGATGACTTCCAGCCAGTGTATGAGTGAAGATGTTCAAAATACATATTGTTAAAGAAATTTATGGAGGAGGCAACTTTTCTCGGATCATGACCTACGGGTGTACTATCTGGATCCGCTCTGCAAATAAAATAGGTGATTTTCACCCTTAGTTGCTTCAGCGATAAATTTGAGCCTGAGGTTTCTCCCCTAAACAGCTGTCCTCCCCTAAAGTCTGAAGTTCTACGAAGATAAACTTTTAGGCACTCTACTGGACATAGAGATGCATCTTCCTTCAGAGGGCAGATTCTCCAGGGACCCTACCTATTGGTGGGTAGCTCGTTCTTGGCGAGAAACGTAGGGTCCGGAGAAAAGTTCAGATCTCACCCATCTAAGAACTGAGCATGACCTTCCTCTCTCGAGAGGGCTACTATTTCTCTAATTATGGCCCCCGAAACAAGTGCAAACAGAAATATAACTTTTAGGGTCAAATCCTTTAAATCACACTCCTCCTTTTCATCATTGAAGCGAAATGAAGAACTTTATCCAGAGACCATGAAATGGGTTTCTGAGGTGCTGATGGTCTGAGCCTAGCACAGGCCTTCGGAATTTTTTTAAAAAATATCATTAGAGAGGTGGCCATGGAAGGCATATAGAATAGGCCTTGTCAAGGCAGACTTACACGTCGATATTGTGTTGGCTGCTAAACTTTGTTCATGAAGGAGGAAGAAGAATGATAAACAAAAATCTGTCGAGATCTTTTGTGTTTTTTTTGCCTTGACAAATGACACCTACTTCTTCCATGATGACTCATATTGTCTTCTTGTAGATTTGGACTTATATTCTTCTAAGAAGTCTATACTGTCTCTTGATATCCCGAATCTTTTTCTCACCGCTAGGGAGAGAAAATCATGAGATATAGGTTCCAGGTTTTCTGTGATGAAGCGAAGAAAGTCGACTTCTGTACTCGCTGAGTCAAAACTGAATCCGGCAGCGGCAGAAACTTCAGTCATAGTTCTAATGCCAGAGGGAACCAAACGCTGTTCGGCCACTTGTTAGCCACTATTGCTGTTTTCCCCTTGAAGGAGATCAGTTTGTCGAGGACCTTGAAAAGAAGGTTGGGCGGAGGGAACAGGTAAACCCTGGACCATCTGTTCCTGTCGAGGGACATAGGGTCCACTGCTTCCGCTAGAGGGTCCTCGTACGGGGACACATAACGATGTAACTTCTTGTTGTCGTTCATCGCAAAGAGGTCTATCTGCAGTTCCGGGACTTGACTCGAGTTGAAAGAGAACGATCTTGCGTCCAGGGACCATTCGGACTCTATCGGTGTGAACGTGGATAGAGCGTTCGCCGTCACGGTGCGGAACCCTTGAAGGTGAACTGCTGACAGGTGCCATCTCTTCTTTTCCGCTAGCCGGAAAATGGCCAACATCACTTGGTTGATTTGAGGTGACCTCGACCCTTGTCGATTCAAGCATCTCACTATCACCTCGCTGTCTAGGACCAATCTTATGTGGGCCAAGTAGCGAGGAGATACTTTCTTCAGTGTAAGAAGTACTGCCATGGCTTCCAGAAAGTTGATATGAAACTTCTTGAACAGGTTGGACCAAGTTCCTTGGACTCTCTTCCTGTGAGAATGACCTCCCCATCCCTCCTTTGAAGTGTCTGTATGAATCGTAATGGAGGAGGGAGGTGGCTGAAGAAGTACCAATTTCTTCAGTTGCTTGGCTTTGGAAAATGGCTTGAGAAGTGTTAGGAAACGAGTCGTAGTTGTGGTCTCATCAGATCTCTTCGCGCGTTTGATGCATATTTTCTCCAAACTCCGGTTGCATCCTTTAGCTGTGCTCTTAGCAAAGGATCTGTTACTGAGGCAAACTGCAGAGAGCCCAGCACTCTCTCCTGTTCGCGTCTTGATATCCGTTTGGATTCTATAAGTCTCTTGATAGATCCTGTTATTTCTATCCTCTTCTTCACAGGAATGGAAAGTTGGTGCGACTGTAAGTTCCAGTGGATTCCCAACCACTGAAACTTTTGAGATGGAGAAAATCGAGACTTTTTGATGTTGATCTTGAATCCTAGATGTTCCCGGAACTGGATCACCTTCTCGGAGGCTTGCAAGCATTCTGTCCTTGATGCTGCCCACACCAGTCAGTCGTCTAGGTAGGCCACTACTTGGATTCCCTTTAGGGGTAATTGATGGACAGCTGCGTTTGCAAGCTTCTTGAAAATCCTTGGGGCTATGTTTAGCCCGAATGGCATGGCTCTGAAGGCATAAAGTCTTCTTCGTAGCTTGAACCCTAGGTAGGAGGAGAAATGACGATTTATTGGAACAGGCCAATAAGCCTCTGACAAGTCTATAAAGACGGTCTATGCCCGTTTGGGCAGTAGGGTCCTTATGTGTTGAAGCGTCAGCATCCTGAACTTGCAGTTCACTATGAACTTGTTGAGTGGCGACAAGTCCAGAAGGACTCTGAGTTTTTCCGAGTCTTTCTTTGGAACACAAAACCTTCTTCCTTGGAACTTGATGGACTTTACCCTTCAGATTACTCTTTTCTCCAAGAGTTCTCGAACATATTCTTCCAGAACGGTGGTCGAGTATTGGAAGAATTGTGGGAATGGAGGTGGAGTGCTGTACCAGCTCCAACCCAGGCCATTCTTGATTAGGCTGTGGGCCCAGGGATCGAAGGTCCAGCGATCCCGAAATAGATGAAGTCTCCCTCCTACCGGAAGCATCTCACTTCTGTTGTTGGGGACCTGAGGCCTTGCCTCCTTGACCACGTCCTCCCCTGAATCCCCTTCCTCTTGAGGGGCGTCTAGAGGAACCTCTGGCTGCTCCTCTAGCTCTTGGACGAAAGGCCGTTGTCTGCCATTCGAACGCTGGGTTAAACGCAGGCGACTGAGTCGTCACTGCTTGAGGTACCAACTGGTATGTGGTTGGAGGTTGTGCCACCAAGTGAGGCACCGTGGTCGCTGGAAGTTGTTGCTGCTGCTGTCTGTAAGGCTTAGCTGGCTGAGAGGATAGCCTAGGTTTCTTTGTCTTCCTCTTAGGATGGGGACCCTCATCCGGGGAAGACTTTCTCTTCTTTCTCTTAAGAGTTAGGCCCACTTCTGGAGAAGGTTCCTATTCTCCGTGGCGGCCTTATCCACTACCTCTTTGACCACTTCATTAGGGAAGAGGTCCTTACCCCATATACAAGAGGAAATCAGTTTCCTAGGTTCGTGCCTCACTGCAGCCGAGGCGAACACGAACTCTCTACAAGCTCTCCTAGTTTTGATGAAACTATAGAGATCCTTAGTTACTGTGGCCAGATGGATTTTGGCCACTACCATGAACATGTCCTGGTTCTTGGGGTCGCTTGCCATCGTCTCTAGAGTCGTCTGTAAGGACATCGATGCTGCAAGTCTCTCTTTTGTCTCTTGCTCCCTGCACAAGAGAAAATCAGACATCTTTGGAAGGTCCTCACCGAACTGACGTCCAGGCAATATCGGCCTCCAACTTCCCGACTGAGAAGGTAAGGTGAACGTCCTTCTAGTCCTTTTGGTCCATGGGCAAGGTCAGGGACAACGGCTTACACTCCTCCAAAGAGGGGCATGGTTTCCCTGCCTCCACTGCCTTTAAGGCAGCTTTATATCCCTTTTCCATAAAGGGAAAGGCTCTGGTAGGGGAAGCTACAAAGGAGGGATGCTTCTTACTCATAGCTGGTATCTTTGAGTTTGTGAAACCCCTCTCTTTCATAGAGCGCATTAGTAAGGCCTGTGCCTTACTATGGTCAAAGACTATAACCTCTTTCGGCTCCGTCTCCTCCTTTGAGGCTGGCTCGTTCCCAAGCCGGACAAGCAGTCCGGGTAAGACTCCTTGTTGGGCCAGAATTCCACTTCTCTAAAGGGAATTGAACCCAACTTCTCTGATAAGACAATCTTCCCAGTTGCCATAGGCATGTGTTCGGCATACCTCCAAGGATTGGCATCCGAACACAAAGGAAGATCCTTCAGGTTGAGCTTCTTCTGGGGCCCACGTGATGCTGCAAGTCTCTGTATCTCTAACTTCATTGCAGCTTCCTTCTCATCATTCTTCTTCTGCATCTGTTGAATCATTTCAATGATGGAAGAAAGAGTCCTTCCCAGATCGCCTGGGATAGCAGACGATGTTGAGGGAATAGGTTCTGGGGCCGGAACCGATGTAGTCGACAGCTCGTCGATTTCTTCCTCCTCAGTATCAGGAGCCTGGGTCAGCTCCTCTTCCTGGCCTTCTGCCAGAAGGTCCTTTTCCGTGTACTCGGACACCTCAGATATCCTATAGTCCAGTTGGATGTCTTGTAGGGCGTCTGAGACTTCAGAATCAACCTGAATCTGAATAGTCGGGATCTCCGCGTGAGGCTGAGGATTTACTGCATCCGCAAATGCCTTAGGAAAATGATTGGCCCTCATCTTCTCGCTTGAAAGGTAGGGGCCTGAAGTATTCTTCTGAAAACCCCTCACCCAGGTTCATAACTTTTCCCTAGCTGCGTCCCTTGACTCCGCCGACTTAGGAGTGTCAAATGCATCGATAATCAGGTTAGAACATATGGTACATACATGAGGGTTCCAATAACGGAGATCACCTTTGGAGACTGCGCATGCTGCGTGCCTCCTACGCAACTCATGTCCACAGAAGTTCTTGCTGCAGACATTGCAGAACATGCTCTTGCACTTCGGATGGTCCTCCTGTAAGAGAAGAAATTCCATGAGTTTCAAGTGAAGACATATCACTGGATAACTTATGAATTATATATATATATATATATATATATATATATATATATATATATATATATATATATATATATATATATATCTATATATATCTATATATATATATATATATATATATATATATATATATATATATATATATATATATAGCTTATAACTGTTAAGCTAGAAAAAAAAGAAGGAAAGACACATATTTGTATTTCCTGCCCAGCCAGATATTAAAACTTTAAGGTTAAGTCTCATTCTAGAGTAACCTTCATTATATTTTCCAGAGGAAATTAGGTGTAGCTCACACCATGTTATCAGTTTTAATATACTGGATAATTAATAAAGAAAGCTCACTTTCTCTATCCTGTACAGTCTCAACAAAAGGCTGTACAAGGCAACACTAATTATGTTGGAAAAACTTTAGTGTTACAATATATTCTATACTAAAGTTTTCTCCGTGCAGTATGTACTATACTGTAAAAATACTGGCTACTGTATATAATATAATGTCTGCCGGCCGGCATGTGCCGGTCTGTGCCGGCCTGTGCCGGTCTGTGCCGTCCTGTGCCGGCCGGCACGTACCTTAGTCTAGTTCAAAGGTATACTACCTTCAGACTACTGGGCGGCAGATCACTGGTTTAGTATATATGTGTGCTGGCCGGCACTCTTTGCCGGCCACCAAATGAAAAACAACAGCACCCGGCTGCCGGCCACTAATCGTAGCGGCCAGCAAATCTTATGGTGTGCTGCCGTTGCCGGCCAGCAATGGTAGGTGATAACTATGCAGTAAAACAGAACCACAGAACTTCCACCCGCCGGGCTGCCGGCCACTAAGCCGGCAGCCGTGCTAGGAGTACAATACACTAACAAGAGAAACAGCATGGATGTAAGGATATAAGGCGGCACTGCCTTACAGCCTTCCATCCATAAAGAGCGAACATAAGGAAGGGGAGAATGTAATATTCAGGCTTCCTTCTATCAATCGCCTGCCGGGCTCTACCGACAGACATGGACAGAAGACCAAGGGAGGTCTGGGGAACACTCTAAAGAAGTTAGGCCTAAGCTGGCCGGCAGAGGACTGAGCCAGTCCCACATCCTAACCTACTCTAGGTACAGATGTAGAACGACGGCCAAGAGTTGTAATAGCTAGGCTATTACTAAGGATAGAGGGGGGAAAGGGGAGGAGGGTCCTGCAAACTTTGTTTTAGTATGAGATTGACCCCAGAGGCTAAGAAAGCTCATCCTAGTCTAGGGTTTATCTATAGGGAGAAAGGTCAGCAATACTTGCTACCTTCCTTAGTACCAAAACAAAGTAGGCCAGGATCGGTTACCTCAATCGCCGAAACTGAATATACTAACGGCATCATATAAAGAATTCCTATTCATAAAGCTAAATAGCTAGATTTATTAAAGCATATATACCGGGAACGTTGCTCTGGCTAACTAAATGTCTCATGCATAGCGAGCGACAGCTTCCAGGACACCTCTGGTAGGCAATAACTCTTGTTTACAATAATATCACTTTTGATTTAATTCGAAACACCAAGAGCTTACATTTATACATAATAAAGATAATACTCAAATTTCCAGAGGTAGAAGAGGCAGGAGAAAGCATCATAATGTTGAAATAAATGCAAGATTATGAGAGAATCACAAGGGAAACACCGAGTAGTAGAGCTACGCGATAAGGAAGAGAGATGGCGCCGTCGGGGGCATTGTGTACACACTCGAAACGAGAGAGGAGAGGTACCTTATTAACAGCTCTCCTTTCATTCTCACTTTTCGTTTTCTTGCCACTTTGACCCCTCGAAGTGTTAACTCTTTTCGGGGTGAAGATAGCTATGTGGCGTGTTAAGAATACTTCCTCTGATATTATGCGATATCCCATTTAGATTTATTTAGGGATACTCGCTCCAGGAGTTAGAATTCTGGATACCTTAAGGTAAAATTCTCTAGGAATATCACCGTAGTCAAATATACCCAAAGAAGCTACCCTAAAGGAACTTCCATCAGGACAACATGGCCTGAGCCCAAAAATACTTATAATATAAGAAATATTTTAACGAGCTAATTATTGTATTATATCATTCCAACAAAAACAAATGATTGACACCGACATAATAAAATTATTGATAAGGATAATCAAAACAATAATATTTAGTAATGGAAATGAGTAAATGATTAGTGATATATAGATAATAATAAGAAAATATAACTGATTACAATAATAACAACATTAGTAAGTAATAGCAATAATAATATTGATTTTATTAATAATGTTTATTATGGTTATCAATCTAAACATATTGATTTATGTCACAATTATTATCGACCATTTGTCTCTATTTTCCCAGAATTAAGGTTGCATTTCAGTGTAATTTTCATAATTTGATAATGCACCATTTGATATTGAAAATTACAATTTATACTGTGATTATCATTACAGTTACTCTAATCTCTTTGTTAACTGAATATTCAATCTCAGCTGAAGCTTTTCATGGTTGTCATTTGAATTATAATTACAAATACTTTCTTACAAAGTTAAGAACTGGGGAAAATACCAACATAGTCTGGAAAACAAAGTTCAAATTTTCTCTGACTATTTACACCTGATTTTCATCATCCTTGATTATCTTCTATTACCGACTTTCTTCGGCAGTTCTCTTTTCTTTATATTTATTAAATCTTGGAGGTCAAGATTTTTATATCAATGAATAGACACCAGAATATATTTGTGTTCGTTCATAAAATAATTAGATTTCGTCTTTTTTTTTTTTTTTTTCTTTTTTGTCCTAATGTTATTCCTTGAGATTTTTTTTTTTGATAGAGGTATTTGTTCAATATATACAATTATCTTAGCGTAGTCCAGCAGCTTTATTCTAAGCCGAATTTCATTTTAATAGAATAAATACATAAACTATACTCACATTTTTTTCAAGTTGCATCGGATACTTAGACCTTGCACATTTAACTTTTATTTCAAACATGTTGCACAGAGTTGTGATAACACACTGTCTTGCACATTACTCAGAGTTGAGCATTCTTTTTGTTGCAACTCTTATTTATTTATTTATTTTTTTTTTTCAAATAAGGTGATACAGGTGGTTCTGTAAGTAGTAAAGAAAATATCTTGTAAATCATCGCCATGTGTCATAAGTGAATTTTCAGCTCTTGGTAGTAAATGATATTTCAAATAAATATCAATGTTCTTGTTGTTACGCAACTCTGAAATAGTGAACTTTGCTCTTTTTGAAAAACAGTGTGGCAGATTACCTGCTGTGTTTACATAAACCAAATCTCATCCCCGGGGTTGATCCCTTTTTATCTTTCGCTGGAAACATGATAGTGTCATCTGCTCCGCTTCACACGTGTTCTCGCCGAAAACAAAACCTGATCCTAATTATTTCTCATCACTCAGTCTGAATATTATTATGGATAGTTTTGCCTTCGCTCTCGTTTATACAATAAAGACCAGTTCAGTAACTTCAATACTTGTTTTGTTTGAAACACCAACGCCAGATTTCTTTATCCTTCATTATTTGCGTTCTGAACTCGATATTTGCTGACAGCGTTTGTCCTTTTAATCTTCTGTCTGGATCTGCAAATATGATAGAAACATCAATGTTAATGCTATTTGATAATGGCATGCTCATCGTAATGGTAAGAACGTTTACAAAGTGCCTGTTTGCCAAATAAAACCAGATTTTCTTACGGTGAAGGTTTTGCTATTTCATATTAATCTGCTGCTAGACTCTTTTTTGAGGAGTGAAATAGTACATAGACATTTATTTAATATTTTTTTGCTGTAATAAACGTACAAAGAAAAGGGAGTTTATCAATTCTAAATAAAAAAGGTAAGAGATTACACTTGAAGTACCACTAGTTATTGCTACGAAGGGATTCCAAGAAAAGCTAAGGTTTGTGACGAAGGAGGGAAAAGGTTGTGACTCAAAGGCAGGATGTAATCAACTGAGTTGTTTATTAAGGATCACTCTCCTTTATATAAAAAACATCAAGGCAACAGGAAAATACATGTTCGAGAAAGTGACAATATTACAGAGGAAAACCAGACATGAATTTTCATGTTCGTTTTAGTGCGAGGGAAGAGCGAAGATTCAAGCATAATATATACAAAAGGAATTATGTACAATTATGTGACACACGGTTGGTACAGGTTAGTGAAAATGATGCTCTTCTTATGCTAGAGTCCCATCGACCTCCCGGATTGTCCCGGACCATCTAAGACCTGATCTGGGGTGATCCTGGGGTTGATTGATTGATTTAGAGTTCTCTGGGATCCTGACATTGAAGGTCATTTATGCCAATATTGTTTGTTTTTAATAAAGAATAGAAGAATATTCAATATAAAACCATAAAGGTGAAAGTATCGTTATGAAATTTAAATAGCTTACAGAAGATCAACTGAAATAAATCTAAGAATACCATGGTACAACACATCCTGCCCAAGAATCTTGGCGAGGTTGAACTCACATGTTCACCCCTAGTTTCAAACAGATATCTATTGCTTATGGTGCTAAATGTGGGGCATTCAGTCAACAAATGCCTCATTGACAAGGGTACCAAACAGTCGTTGCAATATGGCTGATGTTGGCCAGT
>NC_090739.1:92563991-92568991 GCF_036898095.1 Palaemon carinicauda | reverse complement strand
CATAGAGATGCATCTCCTTTCAGACGGCAGATTCTCCAGGGACCCCACCTGTTGGTGGGTAACTCATTCTTGGTGAGAAACAAAGGATCCGGAAACAGGTTCAGTTCTCCCCCATCCGGGAACTGAACACGACCTTCCTCTCTCGAGAGGGCTACAATCTCACTAACCCTGGCCCCGGACGCGAGTGGAAATAGGAAAATAACTTTTTGGGTCAAATCCATTAAAGCCCCCTCCTCATTGCTCCACAGAGAAGCGAAATGAAGAACTTTGTCTAAAGACCATGAAATGGGCTTTGGAGGTGCTGAAGGTCTGAGCCTAGCGCAGGCTTTCAGAACTTTATTGCCTTCTAATAGATTTGCACTTATTTTCCTCTAGGAAGTCTATGCTGGCTTCCGAAATCCCGAAACGCTTTCTCACCGCTAGGGAGAGAAAATCATGAGCTGCAGGCTCCGGGTTTTCTGTAATGAAGCGCAGACAGAAGACTTCTTGACTCGCTGGGTCAGAACTGGATCTGGTAGCGGTAGAAACTTCAGTCGTAGTTCCCATGCCAGGGGGAACCACACGCTGTTCGACCACTTGTGGGTCACTATTGCCGCTACCCCCTTGAAGGATCTCAGTTGTTGAGGACCCTCAACAGAAGGTTGTGAGGAGGGAACAGATAAATCCTGGACCATCTGTTCCAGTCGAGGGACATCGCGTCCACTGCTTCCTGGAAGCTAAGGGGTCCTCGTACGGGGACACGTACAGGGGCAACTTCTAGTTGTCTTTTGTCGCAAAGAGGTCTATCTGCAGTTCTGGGACTTGTTCAGAATGAAGGAGAATGATCCTGCGTCTAAGGACCATTCCGACTCTATCGGTGTGAACCTGGATAGAGCGTCCGCTGTCACATTGCGGACTCCTTGAAGGTGAACTGCCGACAGGTACCACTTCTTCTTTTCCGCCAATCGGAAGATGGCCAACATCACCTGGCTGAGAGGTGGTGACCTCGATCCTTGTCGATTCAAGCATCTCACAACTACCTCGCTGTCCATCACCAACCTTATGTGGATTGAGTGATGCGGGGAGACTTTCTTTAAGGTAAGGAGCACTGCCATAGCTTCTAGAAAGTTTGTGAGAAAGGTCTTGAATAGCTTGGACCAAGTCCCCTGGACTTTTTTCCGATGAGAGTGACCTCCCCGTCCCTCCTTCGAGGCGTCTGAGTGAATCGTCACCGACGGGGGAGTTGGCTGAAGAAGAACCGACTTCTTTAGATGTCTGGCTTGGGACCAAGGCCTGAGAAGAGTACGTAGCCGAAGCGGAACTGGTCTTCTCAGATCTCTTCGCGCGTTTGATGCATAACTTCTCCAAACTCCGGTTGCATCCTTTAGCTGTGCTCTTAGCACTGGGTCTGTCACCGAAGCAAACTGGAGAGAGCCCAGTACCCTCTCCTGTTCGCGTCTTGATATCCTTTCGGAATCTAGAAGTCTCTTGACAGAACCCGCTATCTCCTTCCTTTTCTTCGCCAGGATGGAGAAACGGTGTGACATTAAGTCCCAGTGGATTCCCAGCCACTGAAACTTTTGAGATGGAGAAAGTCGAGACTTTTTTCTGTTGATCTTGAAGCCTAGATACTCTAGGAACTGGATCACTTGACTGGAAGCTTGCAAGCATTCTGTCTCGGATGCTGCCCACACCAGCCAGTCGTCCAGGTAGGCTACTACCTGAATTCCCTTTAGGCGTAATTGCTTGAGAGCTACGCTCGCAAGCTTCGTGAAAATCCTTGGGGCTATATTTAGCCCGAATGGCATGGCTCTGAAGGCGTATAGTCTTCGTTGTAGCTTGAACCCTAGGTAGGGGGAGAGTCGACGGTTGATTGGAACGTGCCAATAGGCGTCTGACAAGTCTGTGGAGACGGAATATGCCCTCTTGGGCAGTAAGGTCCTTATGTGTTGCAGTGTTAGCATCTTAAATTTGCCATTCACTATGAACTTGTTTAGTGGCGACAAGTCCAGAATGACTCTGAGCTTTTCCGAGTCTTTCTTAGGAACACAAAATAGCCTCCCTTGGAATTTGATGGACTTCACCCTACGGATCACATTTTTCTCCAACAGTTCTTGAACGTACTCCTCCAGAACGGGGGTGGAGTGTTGGAAAAAACCGAGGGCACGGGGGTGGAGTGCTGTACCAGCTCCAGCCCAGTCCGTTCTTGAGTAGGCTGTGGGCCCAGGGATCGAAGGTCCACTGATCCCGAAAATTCTGAAGTCTCCCTCCTACCGACATCATCTCACTTGGACTGCCGTCCTGAGGTCTTGCCTCCCCGACCGCGACCGCCCCTGAATCCCCTTCCCCTTGAGGGGCGCCTAGACGAGCCTCTGACTGCTCCTCTAGGCTTTGCTCGAAAGGAAGTAGACTGCCCTTCGAACGTTGGGGTGAACACCGTGGACTGTGTCGACACGGCCTGGGGTACCCACTGGAAAGTGGTCGGGGTTTGTGCCACCATCTGGGGCACTGAAGGCATCGGCAACTGCTGTTGCTGTTACTGTTCAACTGGCTTGGCTGGCCGAGACGGTAGCCTAGGCCTTTTAGTCTTCCTCTTCGGTTGGGGACCCTCATCCGGGGAAGACTTTCTCTTGATAGACAGGCCCCACTTTTGGAGAAGATTTCTATTCTCCGTGGCGGCCTTATCCACAACTTCTTTGACCAATTCGCTAGGGAAAAGGTCTTTGCCCCAAATGTTGGAGGAGATTAGTTTCCTTGGCTCGTGCCTCACCGTAGCCGAGGTGAACACGAACTCCCTACAAGCTCTCCTCGCCCTGACGAAGCTGTAAAGATCCTTCGTCACTGTGGCCAGATGAATCTTGGCCACTACCATGAACATTTCATGGACCTTGGGGTCACTTGCCATCGTCTCAAGAGTGGTCTGAAGAGACATTGAGGCAGCCAGTCTTTCTTTTGTCTCGAGCTCTCTCCGCAAAAGAAAGTCAGACAGCTTAGGGAGGTTCTCACCGAACTGACGTCCCGCAATATCAGCCTCCAACTTCCCGACTGAGAAGGTAAGGTGGACGTCCTTCCAGTCCTTGTGGTCCATGGGTAGGGCCAGCGACAAGGGTTTACACTCCTCCAGGGAGGGGCAAGGCTTGCCAACCTCGACTGCTTTTAATACAGCCGCAAACCCTTTCTGCAAAAAGGGGAAGGCTCTAGCAGGAGAGGACACAAAGGAAGGGAGCTTCTTACTCACTGCAGTAACTTTTGAGTTTGTGAAGCCCCTCTCTTTCATCGAACATGAAAGCAAAGCTTGAGCCTTAGCATGGTCCATCACTATGACCTCCTTCGGCTCTGTCTCCTCCTTTGAAACTGGTTCCTTCCTCAACCGGACATAACAGTCCGGATATGACCCTTTGCTGGGCCAGAATTCCACTTCCTCAAGGGGAACTGAACCCAGCTTATCCGACATGACGATCTTTCCATTCGTCATCGGCATGTGCTCAGCATATCTCCACGGGTTAGCATCTGAGCACAAGGGAAGGTCTTTCACATTGAGCCTTTTCTGGGGCCCACGTGATGCTGCAAGCTTCTGCATCCACAGTTCCATTGCAGCCGCCTTCTCCATATTCTCCTTCTGCATTTGTTGGATCATTCCAACAATGGAGGAGAGGGCTGTCCCAGCTCTACTGGGAGAGCGGACGATGTTGAGGGAATAGGTTCAGGGATCAGAACCGGAGCAGCCGACACCTTGTCGGCTTCTTCCTCTACGATATCTGGGGCTTGATCTTCATCCGGGCCTCCTGCCAGGAGGTCTTCCTCCAGACGCTCGGACACGTCTGACATCCTGTCGCCCAACTGGATGTCTTGCATGGCGACCGCCACTTCAGCATCCACCTGGATCTGAACTAGGGGGATCTCCTCTTGAGGCTGGGGAATCACTGCATCAGCTGATGCCCTAGGGAAAAGGTAAGCCCTCATCTTCTCACTTGGAAGATAAGGTCCAGAGGTGTTCTCCTTGAAGCCCCTTACCCAGGTGCGAAGCTTCCCCCTTGCTATATCCCTTGATTCCGCTGTCCTAGGGGAATCAAAAGCTTCAGTAATGAGGTTAGAGCACACGGTACATACCTGGGGGTCCCAAAACCTGAGCTCACCTTTGGAGACAGCGCATGCTGCGTGCCTCCTACATAATCCATGTCCGCAGAGGTTCTTACTGCGGACGTTGCAGAAGGCACTTCCGCACTTCGGACGTACCTCCTGCAAAGAGAAGAAAATTTCCATGAGTATCAAGTGAACTATGTATCACTGGATATGCACAGTTTAGCATAACAATTAAGAAAGGAAAGACACACACTTGTGTTTCCCTCACAACCAATTGTTGCAGCCTTCCAGATAATAAAATCGAATGGTTAATCTCTTCTAGAATAACCAATGCCAAGTTTCCAGAGGAAACAGATGGAGCTCACACCTAAGCAATGATTTTAAAATCCTGGATAATAGACAAGAAAGAACTCACTTTCTTTATCTGTAAGGCAACAGCAAAGGGCTGGGCAAGACAACACAAAGGTGTTAGAACACACAGTGCTGTACCAAAACTTATACTATAGTATTCCTCTTACAGTAAATGTTATACTGAAGAATACTGGTACAGTATAGGAGGTTATGTGCCGGCCGGCACACACCATAACTAGCTTTAAAGTATACTACTTAACAGCTATAAGGCGGCAGAACGCTGGTCCAAATGCATGTGCCGGCCGGCAGTAACTGCCGGCCGGCAGCAGCCCATGTCGGCTACACAAGGTAGCACCCGGCTGCCGGCCACACTCCTGGTGACCGGCAGACAAGGGCTGACATTAGCCGGCCGGCAAAGGTACACAACCGATGCCAGCCAGCAGCAAAATAACCAGAGGACTACGACTGCCCGGCTGCCGGCCTCATAGGCCGGCAGCCGGGTCGGGTACAGCACTAGAAGAAAACAGAATGGATGCCGGGATAAGAGCGTAAACAACCTCCAAGAACGGCAATCGGAAAGAGTGCAT
>NC_090739.1:92536491-92558991 GCF_036898095.1 Palaemon carinicauda | reverse complement strand
CAGCAAATATAGTATATATTCGTTCTATTATATCAAGTTGTGCACGTGTATACGTTCAAGTTAATCTTTTTCATGTGGAATCTCCAGTCTGTATGAATGCGAGTCTGAGTAGGAGTGGCAGTATTACTATACAGTTACGAGCAATAGAAACAGATTCTGAAATGAGGAAATTTGTCAATTCATCTACACTAACATCCAAAAAAAGATAATATTCTCTTGTGTACCTTAACCGGCGTGAGAGGAAATTCATGAGTTTTAGTTTGGTAAAGAACAGCTGGTATTATTGTCTTTATTATTCTGTTTCTTTTATTATATATGATTGCTCAATTAATAAGATATTTAATTCTCATTACTTTAAATGTATTTATACATAAGTGTTTTATATTAGACGTTTTAGAAGATAGAATTTGTAACCATAAACCAATTTTTCAAATGTTTCCTTGAATTCTGATAAAAAAAGAGGAATTGCAGAAATGTTGCAATTACTAAAAATCATATCAAGTTTGTGTGTAGCCTATGTATACAAAAATATTTGCAGAAAAGGCCACGTGAAACTCCATTATTTATGGAATCAGCAATTCAAATATTTACTGAAATCTCTCAACAAAATGGGCTCCATATTTTGAAGAGAAATTGCAGCGTGCGCTTTCAATACGTTTCTCTCATCTATAAAAAGAAGAATAAGGAAGAAGATATTTCGAGACCTGCCCTTTAACAAGGGACGTGTTTGATTTCAGTTCTTTGGTTGTGCTGGATTGTGGATGAGATGAAATATAGCTACCTAAAAAAATTAGCATCGAAACTTTGATTTGATGGATTTCACCTGTTACGAACATAATTTTTCTACTAATGTTATGGTATGTCGATTTGTTTTGATTGTTGGATACTTGTGCTTGTATCATATGTAAATGTATTTTTTGTGAAATATCAGTACAATACATTGGGTTGGAAACTCCATAAACCCATTCAGTTGATGACTTCTATACCATAGGATGTAGATGTAATGATTTTCGTTCTCCTTTCTTCTAGCAGATTGGAAACTTTTATTCCATGTGTTTCATGAAAGGAGTCTCATTTGACATTGTGGTCCTTGACCGTCACTTGGCGATCCTCTGGCCAAGGTTACATTGTATTTGGTCTTTCAAACCTTTGGTTCAACCAAGTGCTGAAATGTCCTTGGTCTTTTCACCCTCGCGTCTTTTATGAAATAATTTTCTTCTCCTCTATGGGATATGTTAAGAATGAAAACACTACAAGTTTTTATAAAATATTATTAGCTTTCATTACATTTACTTGCAATTTTCAATTTTTCCAGTTTAAAATAGGTTTTCCCTTTTGGGGGGATTGTCAAGATTCACGCAATATTGATATTATACCTCAACTTTAGGGTATAACATAATTCCATCCTTCAAAGCTTCCTCCCTGAAAAGTTTTCGATAGTTGTCCATGAAAAAGTTGTTTCATAAATTTGCTTCAAGGGTTTATCGAATTTCCATCGTTTCTTCTAATTTATTAAACTCGTGCACATTGTTTTCCCATAACACATACACATATATATGTATATATACACACACACATACACACACACAAACACACACACACACACACACACATATATATATATATATATATATATATATATATATATATATATATATATATATATATATATATATATATATATATATATATATTTGGGCTCAAGCCATGTCGTCCTGATGGAAGTTCCTGAGGTAGCTTCCTAAGGGATATATTATACTACAGTGATATTCCCAGAGAATTAACCTTCAGGTTCCAAAATTCTAACTCCTGGAGCGAATATCCTTAAAATTTTTCTCAAGGATATCGCATAATATCAAAGGACGTATTCTTGACATGCCACATAGCAATCTGCACCCCTAATAGCGTTTACGCTTCGAGGCAAAAGAATATAAGGGGGTCCGTAACAAGGTTACCCCCGTTCCCGTACTACTATTGACCACCACCCTAGCACCATTCCCAAGATGGCGGACATTCCTAATTTTGTAGCGTTTTCGCTCAGTGGTGATCCCTGTTGATCTAACTTTTTGATTGATTTTCAACGATTTTATTATGCATTCTTCAACTTCTTTCGCCTTCGGAAAGTTGAGTATTGGGTCTTTTCAATGAATAATTTTTAGCTTCCTTTTCACAGTGAAATTTGAGTAATTTATTGTGTTTAGAGCTAGCCTGTACGAGATGCGCTATGAGCGCTGTCGTTCGTTGGGCATGTTATTTAGTTAGCAGAACGACTTCCCGGTTTTTAAATAGCATCATATATCATTAATTAATTATTTAAATATGTTAGCTATTTAGGCAATATATTCTTGTAAAGATATTTACATTGTGCAAATTTTTCCATTCCATGTCGATCGTATGGTTAGTCTCGGAGAGCGAGGTAACCGAGATCTCGTCTCGCCTAGGTAACCTAACCTAGGCGTGTTATTATACGTTTAGACATTCCCCGGTTACCCTTGTGTATGTTGATTTCAATTATGCAGAGATGGGTATCTCTTTAAATTGGATGAAACTACCTCTCTTAAAAGGGAGATTTCAGGGTAATCCCTCTTCCCTCTGAGTATAGCCTCAGGCTACAACCTTAGGGGGTCGGCCCCAAATTTTTAATTCGGGTATGACTTTCCTACGGTTTTTTCTGGCCTTCCTCCGTAACCACAGATGCAGGTTTTTGGGGTTTTGTCCAGAATCTCAGAATTTTTAGTCTGTGGTCGGTAGCTGCCTGGCAAGATGAATAGAATTCTTTTGCTACGTTAGGCTACCGACATAGGAGGCTAGACCTCACTAGGCCACTCCTGAAGGGTCTGTACGATATGACCCTTCTCCCTGTGACCTAGCAGACTAGTCCTGTGTTTCCTAGGCTGAGGAATAGAATTCTTCTGTGCTTAGGGGACACTGGCACTAGAACCACGTTTCCTTACCATTTAGAGGTGGTGGCGAAGTGCTACTAACCTCTTAATCGTATTAATTTAACCCTAGGCTAAGGGATAGAATTCTTTAGCCTCATGGGATAGTTCTAATACAGGAACGGAGTTTGTTAGATAGGGCAGGACAGGCTATGGCCGGCTCCTGCTGTACCTTTCACAGGACCCTCTTTTCCCTTCCCTTCTATCCCTTTATGTTGGCGAATCCCGGGAACCTTACTGTTGCCGGTGGGTTACCGGGATCGACCAGACTCCCCCTCTTTACAGTTGACAGCTGCCGGCCGGCAGTCTTAACATCTGTCGGCCGGCAGTAATGACAGCTGCGAGCTGCCGGCCATGTTAGTGCCGGCCGGCGGTAATGGCTACTGCCGGCCGGCAGTCATGGCTGCTGCCAGCTGGCAGTCATGGTGATTACTGGCAGGCAACCAGGGCAGCTGCCGGCCGGCAGCTGCGGGCCATGTTGGCTGTGAGTAGGAAGTCCCTTCTGTTTCCAAAGGTTCTTCAGTTCTCTCTTGAACTGTTAGCAACAGTGGCTGTTGCCGGGGTGCTGCCTACCAGGCCAGCACAGAATGGTGCTTACTCAACCGGCAGCACGCCGACTGTACTGATACTGCCGTCCGGCAAGGTTTAGACAGATCCTTGCCTGCGACAGTACTCTAGCTGGATGGAAGCATGAATGTTATTTTCTCCCCTTCAATTTGAACCTTCTTTCTGCAGAAGGTAGTAAAATTAGACTTTTACATCCATTTTACTGTATATATATACAGTATTAGGTAGCCTGTTCTCCATGCTATCTATCTTTCTTTTAGCTAGCAGGCTAGATGTGCTGGCATTAGCTAGCAATGACGACGACATGCTGGCTGAACTACAGTATTTGTTTATACAGGTAGTTAGTATTTTTGCAGTATAGGATATGCTGCAAATAGAAAGCTTCTGTATATTTTATACTAGTAGTGTTTTCCAATATATTTTGAAAACCCTCCCCAAATATTTGTGGAACCCAATCTCATATTGAAAGAATTTATTTCTTCAATATTCTGATTAGACATCAGTCTTCAGAGTACCCTGCAATATTAAAATTTCAAGGACTGGAGGTTACAATCCTAACCCTTAAAGGGCAGAGCCCTTATCCTCAAGTCTCCATGATTAGGAAACTATGTTTTAATTTTGTAAGGGGGGTCAAAACAAATAAGTTGGGTGGGATATACAAATATATGTCTTTCCTTTCCCCAGTCCAGTTGGCATCATGCCAGCTGGACCGTACAGTCAGTTGCTTGCCAGAAAGGCAACACATTGGTTGGATCACACTATATAAAATTACACAGTACCCAGTATATTGCAATATAGTGCATACTGCAAATAGAAAACTACAGTATGATTATACAGTAACTATTTCTAGCATATCTTGGGTACCCTCATGCGAGCTTATGCTGCAGCCGCTTTTACATTGAAGGAATAGTGTTTCTTCATTAAGGTGATTGAGAAATCAGTCTTCCGTACCTCACAGTATTTAGTATGAAAGGGACAGTGAAGTATACACATCCCTATCCCTAGGGATTATAAAAACCCCCTTTTTCAGTTGGAATTCCTTCGAAAAGGAAATTCCTAACATTTAATACTGAGGGGAGGTATCAGCATTTGCTTGCAAGGCATACACAAGTATGTGTCTCCTACTATCCCTTTATAGCTTGCTATCCTAAGCTATTCTGTTAAGATATGAGATAATCAGTGAGATAATCAATCGTAGGCTCATTTTGTTTTCCTTTCCTTACAGGAGGAATGCCAGTTGTCATGTGTTTCAGTCTTCTGCAAAACTAAGAGTAAGTGTTTTTACGGAAATAAGGCATGCAGGTTTCATGCCCCCTGCAATATTATTTCCGAACACCTGCAGTATTGGAACCCGCAGGACTGCAAAGTATGTTGGGCCCTATTGTCCGAAGGTTTCAAGAATCCCAAGTCGGTAGAGAGCAGGGATGCAGCTCGTTTCAAACTACGCAACCGTGTGAGAGGCTTTCAGAAAATCTCTCCGGGACCTTACCTGCCTAATGACAAGATGCGTAGGTTACTATTTCCAACAGCGAGTTAGGAAATAGTGGTACCCCAGACACGAGGTACATTTCCCGACGGCCAGATAACCTTCGGGAAGGAGAGCAAAAAGCGTCCACGGGAAGAAGGGGAGAATGTCGGGTTAGAATAGTCTCTGTCCCAACCGGCTCATGAGCCAACGACATTGATATCTCCACCTTCTATCCCTCTTTTAGATGGAATGAACCAGTTATGGGCCCAAGTCAAGAATCTAGTAGAAAATTTGTGCAAACAGAGCACAAAGCAGGAAGCAAAATGCAAGGTAGAGCTTGGTAAATCTCCACTTGTCGCTCCTAAGGGGTCGTACAAACGACTCGTAAATCAAGACCTTCCGACATGCTCCAAAACCAATCCCTGGAGGTTTGCGGAGCTAATGCTGATTTCAAACGGCAAACTCTACATCTCAGAGAAGATGGGTGCTGTTCCTTTGGACAAAATCAAGTTCTGGCTAATCTTTGACGCTTTCCCGAACTGTTTCATTAGACAGAAGGATAAAACATAATCAGGAAAAGGAACGGAATCAATGGAGGTTATGATTCTCGACCATGATAAAGCACAGGCTATCCTATCAAGCAGCATAGAAAAGGTGGGTTACTCAGTGTCGAAAGTATCCACACCAGGTAACAAGCACTCTTCCTTTCTTGCTCCTGATTCAATTTCATTGCCCTTTACGGAGAAGGCTTTCAAATATGTCACTGAGGCAGTAGAGACAGGTAAACGTGTCTTACACTCAAGGATTGCAAGCCTCTGTCACTAGCATTTCCCAGATAGGAGAAGAACTGGAAGGAGGCCCATTCAACCTTTTCAGTAGGAAGACTTGAGGCGGATGTCGTCAGTCGACAATTTAAGGAAAATCTCCCAAAAGTATCTGAGTTTCTCTTGCCGGATGAACAAGAAACAAAGGAGAGACTTGCAGCCTCCCTATCTCTACAGAACTACATAGAGTTCTGTTCGGCTCATCAAGATACCCCACACATGCTCAAGATCTTAGCCAAAATACATATGGCTACTTTGGTAATAGACCTTTATGACTTTATAAAGGCTAGAAGAATATGTAGGGAGTTTGTGTTAGCTAACGCAACAGCGAAACACGATACAAGGAAGCTAATACCTTCCAACATCTGGGGTAAAGACCTCTTTCCAGACGAGATAGTCAAAAAAGTGATTAAGAACGCCTCCACGGAAAAAGTAGGACTTCTCCAAATGTGGGACATCCTTTCAAAAAGAGAATCTTCTAAGGTTGTAGGTCCCCAACCTAAAAGGAAGATGGAGAGGTCTGGAAATCCATTTCGAGCGTTTCGACAACAGATGGTCAAAAAGATATTCCTACTGATCAGTCGAAGCATAGAAATGCTTCTAGTAGGAGGGAGGTTCCTTTAGGATCTCTGGACCTTCGATCCTTGGGTCCATGGCCTAATCAAGATGGGACTAAAATGAGAGATGGAGATGTCTCTACCACCATTTCCTCAACTCCTCCGATAATCCAAAACTCTCCTGGAGGAGTTTACCTGAGAGCTCTAGAGCATACAGGTGGTAAGGAAACTTTGGTCCACCGAATTCCAGGGAAGGCCGTTGTGTGTTTATATATATATATATATATATATATATATATATATATATATATATATATATATATATATATATATATATATATATATATATATATATATATATATATATATATATATATATATATATATATATATATATACATATATATACATATATATATATATATATATATATATATATATATATATATATATATATATATATATATATACGTATATATATACACACATGTATATATATATATATATATATATATATATATATATATATATATATATATATATATATATATATATATATATATATATGTGTGTGTATGTGTGTGTGTAAATATATATATATATATATATATATATATATATATATATATATATATATATATATATATATATATATATATATATATGTGTGTGTGTGTGTGTGTGTGTGTGTGTGTTTCTGTGTGTGTGTGTGTGCACGCGTGTGTATGTGTGTTTGTGAGTGGGATTGTCTGGGCCTTTTATATGTAAAAAAGTATGCATGTGGCATAATATTTGTTAAAATTCTGACCACCCTTTACGTCCATTTCTTCCCGAACAGTACCCTTCTGTTCGTAACACTAGGCATGCAGATAAATCTTATAGCCAGATCTTCTCCATCATAAGGCTCAATACTACACAGTATTATAGAAGTTCAATTCCAGCTGTTGACAAGTTGTGGAAAGATCTTCATAATCTGTTGAATCGGTAGAACTTCAAAAGTTCAAACTTGTAACACAGGATTTTATGCTGAACAGGTTTACATAAGTCGCTTTTTTTATTAGTTTATATATGAAAGAACGGTTTCAATTTTCTTACTGTTCTTCAATTATTTTGTTTCAGTTGTTCATTACTCAGTTTATCTATTTCATTATTTCCTTTCATCTCACGGCTATTTTATCCTGTTGAGGCCCTTCGGCATACAGCATCCTGCTTTTCCATCCAAGATTGTAGCTTAGCTAATACTACTACTACTACTACTACTACTACTACTACTAATAATAATAATAATAATGATAATAATAATAATAATAATAATAATATAGACTATAACTTTTAATAAGATATTACATATGTGAAGCTAATTTTATTATAGATTTGGTGAATTACATCTAAATTCTACAATCGCAAAAATGCAGAACCGAAATACGTGAACATTTTTTTAAACCTATTTGGTTGAGGAAAGCCTCTCTCTGAGGCTCTGACTACCCAAACGCTTAGTTTTAAATCGACCAAGAAAGTGAAGGACATTTCATCTACATCCGACCTACGACTCTAGTGATAAGTGTTCCCATAATGTGAGAATACATCTGGAATTTAAGATTTCAATATGGCTCTTAATGTATCAGCTGAAATTGACAAGTTGAGAGAGAGAGAGCCTTATTGCCTTATTGCCTTATTTTTTGTTTGGGTTCCCCCAGGTCCCTCAGTGTGAGGCACCTCGTATATCCACCAGAGAGTTGCTAATACATCTTCCGGTGTATTTTGCATCTTCCAGTCTTGGATGGTCTGGGATGCATCTTAGGTATTTATCGAGCTGATTTTTAAACGCATCTACGCTCACTCCTGATATGTTTCTTAGATGAGCTGGCAGCACATTAAATAGTCGCTGCATTATCGATGCTGGTGCGTAGTGGATTAATGTCCTGTGCGCCTTTCTCAGTTTACCTGGAATGCTTTTTGGTACTATTAATCTACCTCTGCTTGCTCTTTCTGATACTTTAAGCTCCATGATGTTTTCAGCAATTCCTTCTATTTGCTTCCATGCTTGTATTATCATGTAGCGTTCTCTTCTCCTTTCTAGACTGTATAGTTTTAAAAATTGCAGTCTTTCCCAGTAATCAAGGTCCTTAACTTCTTCTATTCTAGCAGTATAGGACCTTTGTACACTCTCTATTTGCGCAATATCCTTTTGGTAGTGTGGGTACCATATCACATTGCAGTACTCAAGTGTACTACGCACATAAGTTTTGTAAAGCATAATCATGTGTTCAGCTTTTCTTGTTTTAAAGTGTCTGAATAACATTCCCATTTTTGCTTTACATTTAGCCAACAGTGTTGCTATTTGGTCGTTGCATAACATATTCCTATTTAAAATTACACCAAGGTCTTTAATTGCTTCCTTGTTTGTGATTGTCTCATTATTAGGTCCCTTGTATGCATACACCATTCCATCTCTGTTTCCATAATTTATTGATTCGAATTTATCGGAGTTAAATACCATCCTATTTATCTCCGCCCATTCATATATTTTGTTTAGATCTCTTTGTAGTGAGTTCCTATCTTCATCACAAGTAATTTCTCTACTTATTCTTGTGTCATCGGCGAAACTTCTCACTACGGAGTTTTCAACATCACAGTCTATGTCTGAGATCATAATAACAAATAGCAGTGCAGCTAATACCGTACCTTGGGGCACACCAGATATTACCTGGGCTTCATCTGATTTCTCGTCATTTGCAACCACTATCTGTTTTCTGTTTTGCAGGAATTCTTTTACCCATTTTCCTATCTTTCCCACAATATTATGCTTTCTCATTTTTTTCTCCAATATGTTATGGTCTACCTTGTCAAAGGCTTTTGCAAAATCTAGATAGATCACATCTGTGTCTTTTTCATTTATCATATTATTGTATATGTTTTCATAGTGAGCTATCAGTTGGGTCTGTGTACTTTTTCCAGGTACGAAACCGTGTTGACCCATATTAAACAAATTATTTTTGACCAAATGGTTCATTATTTTCTTTTTTATTACCCTCTCATACACTTTCATAATATGTGATGTTAGACTAACAGGTCTATAATTGCTTGCCTCTAGTCTTGATCCACTTTTGAAGATAGGGGTTATATAAGCTAATTTATGTTTAACATATATCTCGCTCATATCTATACTCTGTCTTAGCAGTATTGCAAGTGGCTTCGCGATAGTGTTTGCAGTTTTTTTTAACAAAATCGCTGGAACTCCATCTGGTCCGGCTGCCGATCCATTTTTAATTTCGTTTATAGCCGTGACAATATCTGCTTCATTAATATCTATATCCGTTAGATATTCAACATTTTTTTCTCTCATTTCTGTTTCATTATTCTCATTCGCAATTCTTGGCGTGAACTCACTCTTATATTTTTCTGCTAATATGTTGCATATTTCCTTTTTTTCATTCGTTAGCCGTCCTTCAATTCTTAGAGGGCCTATTTCTATTCTCCTTTTATTCATCTTTTTTGCATAGGAGTAAAGTACTTTGGGGTTTCTTTTTATATTTTGAAGTGTCCTTTCTTCTAAGTCCCTTTTTTCATTTTCTTTCGACTGCATAATCTTTTGTTCTGCATTTTCTATCTTACATTTTATTTCCCTCATTTTCCACACATTTTTTTCTTTTGCAAGATTTTTCTTCCACTTTTTAATTTTCTGAAATAAGATCCTTCTGTCTCTTGGTATGCACGTCTTTTGTTTATTGTTTTTTTTCGGTACATATTTTTCAACAATTTTCTCCAGTATTTTGTACAGTATATCCGTATTTACCTGTATATTATCACTTATAAATACATTTTTCCATTCTTTATTCAGTTCTTCATTTATTTCTGACCATTTTATATTCCTACTGTAAAAGTTATATTTTCCATATCCTTCCCAAAGTTTTGTGCTTTTATTAATTCTGTGATCACTTGCTTTGGAATGAACTATCAATTCTATGACATTGTGGTCTGAAATTCCCGTGTTATACACTATTATTTCTTTAACATAATTCACCTCATTCACAAATACTAGATCTAGGACATTTTCCTTTCTTGTTGGAATGTGGTTTATTTGTTGCATATTATGTTCTAATAGCATATCTTGAAGCTTTTCAAATTGCCTCTTATCTTCTGCGCTACTATTACTCTTTTTTTTTATATGTATACATACAACCACTTTCTTCAATCCGTTCTTTCCAATCCACAAAAGGAAAGTTAAAATCTCCGGATAGGAGTATATTCCAGTCTTTATGGTTTCTACATATATCATCTATTTTTTCTATTATTATGTCAAACTCCTTAGTATTTGGGGGTCTGTAAACTACAATGTTGAGAGAGAGAGAGAGAGAGAGAGAGAGAGAGAGAGAGAGAGAGAGAGAGAGAGAGAGAGAGAGAGTTGGGGTCTTTATGATGTAACAAAATCTGTTTGCTGCATTCAGTCAATTAGGTCAGAAAATTTGATAGCACAATTGCCGCGTGATTACCTCATAAAGTACAACAATCAAAATATAAAGTGACGTGTGTTTAAATAGGATTTTCATTATGGAGGAATTTTCGCTTAAAAATATGCTATTACCCAAATATTTATACCAAATAATCTATATATTTTCTTTTTATTGTTTTCAAAGAAAGATCATCTTCTTTAACCAACATAATTCCAATTGTTAATGAATAATAATATTATTTTTTTTTTTTTTTTTTTTACTACAACTACTACTACGAGCTAAACTATAACCCCGGATGGAAAGGAAGACGGAATAAGCCCAATGGCTCCAACAGGGAAAAATAGCTCATTGACGAAAGGAAGCAAGGAAATAAACAAACAGCAGGACGATTATTAAACAATCAAAACAAAATATTTATGAACAGTAAAAACATTAAATTATATCGTTCATGTATAAACTATACAATCTTCCAAAAAAAAAAAGAGGAAGAGAAATAGAATATGACAGGGTGACCAAGCGTACCCTCTAGCAAGAAACCTCTTATACAAGACAGTGAAAGGCCATGGTATAGAGCCTATGGCACAACCCAAGACTAGAGAACAATGATTTGATTTTCGACAGAGGAGAAAGTGTAAAGATTAGACCAAACTAATCAGTATATGTGTAGGTAAAGACAAAAAGAGTCGTAAACAGAGAGAGGGATCCAATGTAGCACTGTGTGGCCAGTCAAAAGGACCCAATAACTCTCCGATGATATTATCTCAAATGGTGGCTGGTGCCCTGGCCAACCTACTACCTATTAATCAAATAAAACTTTGAAAAAAGAGGAGTGATACTGTAAACTTACTCTCTGCCCTACTCAGTCAAACTCTGCTGCATGAAAAAAAAAAAATGTAAACAAAACAAAAATATCAATAATAATCATTTCGAAGCACATTGGATAATGTAATACAATATTTGATATTTATCGTCACAAATAACTCATTCTATTCTTGTATTTTAAACATACTTCTACTTTCTGTATAGATTAAGAAATTTTCTAAACGCAAATATTAACACCAACTGAATATTAAGAATTCTACACATCACTCACGTTCTGTTTACCTCCCTTGATGAACAAGATGCAAAAACTACGAATCCTGTACAACAAAAAAGTTCGCTCGGTTTTGGATTCCCTCTGGTACACCTTTCCGTAATCATTTTTAAATTTTCGGTGTCGGCCTATTGGTTTGTTTCATGTTTTCTCTTCTCGTAAAACTGAAATGCTGAATGCATGCGAACTTGAAACTGATTGGAGGAGCGCGCTAAATCAGTTTTTTCTTGTTTTATGATGATCTTCCAAACGAAAGAGGCCATGAATGCTCCTGTATTATTGCCAAAATACTGCACTATTTTTAGGTATGAATGTAGTATGAAGCAAAATGATGCCAAAATAAGTTATAGTCTCTCTCTCTCTCTCTCTCTCTCTCTCTCTCTCTCTCTCTCTCTCTCTCTCTCTCTCTCTCTCTCTCTCTCATATGTATACACTCAATCTATGTCTCCTATATTTGTCTTTCTCTGACCTCTTGTATCATTTCTTTGACGCAATATCATTTTCACATCAAATCATTCCCCATGTAACCTATAGTGTATATTCAAACTTTTGGTTTATTTCTATTACAAAAACCTAACATTGCTCTTCAAAACTTTAATTCTATATCTTGCACATTCATCATCTTCAACATTGACATATCCGTAGTTCTATCATGAGCTGTCTTTAAGTCCAGCTGTCTTCCCTTCTCAATGAAAATTTTTCCGTAAATCTTCCCTGACATATTATGCTGCGTGATTCTGTATACATCGCAGAGTTGCCGTTATCAACTGATAATATATAAACTGAAATATTAATACCATCAGTCAATCTTTTTTTTTTTTTTTTTTTTTTTTTTTTTTTTTTTTTTAAAGAATCCTGTACATTATCTTCCAACTCCATGTCATTCATCCTTTGTTCTATCTGCTAAACTAAAAAACAACCAAATAAATGAGTAAATTCAAGAGATCTCCGAGCATATGAAATACCTCATCTGAACTATGAAATGACGATGCATACTGTGATGTAATAAGGGAGATACAAAGTAAGGTTCATACATGATCCTGATTTGAACCTCTGTAACATTCTCTTCATCCACGCGTACCTTACATTATATACTTGATCGTCCACTCAATCACACTTTTTTTTCCATTCCATGTACAACACCCACTACTTTTGTCCATGAAGTTTATGTCTTATATATATATATATCTATCTATATATATATATATATATATATATATATATATATATATATATATATATATATATATATACATACACACACATATATATATATATATATATATATATATATATATATATATATATATATATATATGTCTGTGTGTGTATGTGTATGTGTGTGTGCGTGCGTGTGGGTATGTCTGTGTGTGTGTGGGTGTGTCTGTGTGTGTGTGGGTGTGTGTGTTGTATATACATTAGGAGTATATCGCTACTTATGACTTATATACTATAGTAATAGAAACATGACGACCAAGAACTGTGTGAATAACCTATTTCTTCCCTCATAGATTACCAAGGCTGGTCACTACTCATCGAAGTTAAACGATTAAGCTTAAGTTATTAGATCCATTTCATGGGTTATGTTGCATAGGAGGAAATCTTATGTTATGAATATGGTGTTTTAGCTGGCAATCATGCCAGCTAAAGTAATATTTATTTGAAAACATATTAACGTTTTTCCTTCCTAATTAATATAATGTCAAATGTTCAAATACTATCCGGAAAAAGAAACTCTTAATTGTAAAAATTCATTAAATCTACAGTTTTTCATTTGTTCCATAACCTATTTTATCCGCCTTTTTCAAAATTGTTCAAAATTGCCTTTAGAAGGCCACTTATTTTCATATATTGAAATACGTATAACTTATACGAAACCGGAACCGTTTTAAGCCTTCACATTTTGAGACAATTCCACAAGTCCGGGTTATACATCTAAATAGCAGCACTATGAAAAATTATGCATTCATGGTTATAAATCGGTTATTAGTGTGTACAAGAATTGGCGCATATGTTTTCTTTGCCAGGTTAACCAGGAAGAGGGGAAAATAGGTGATCTGAAAGTGATTTTCAACGCGAGCTCGATTAAAAAAACATCAGAGACTATAAGGAACTTTAGAATATAACTATAATGCTATGCTGAAGTGGAAATTTATTTTACCTAATAGTTAATAATAATGTCTGAAAACTTTAAGTAGGTATTCGGCTAAAAGAATTTTGTAGACATTAAACAAATAATCTCGCTTCATTTTTAGTTAAAATAAAGAATTTAAGAGTATACAAAATGTAGTTTTTTCCATAAATTACATTTGCATTCACCCCATTAATTATATGATTTTCATATTTGTCACTTATCGTTAGAATTCCAAGATATATTTTCGTTTTTCTCGTGGTATTCTCTATAATTTCTACATTCAAAATTCCTCTTCTAATTATCTTTCTAATTTTTTTTAATATTGTGGTTTTCTTGATAGGCATTCATTTGGTTTACTGTTGTGCTTTAATTCTGGAGTATGGAATTATATCTTTGATTCGGGAACTTCATTATTCGTCTTACATTCGTTTAAAAGTGACTATGAATCAATTTTATAAGGAATAATGTGCAGTGCTCCTGTTCATGGAAATGACAATTAAAAGGAAAGACAAATAACATGGCACTATGATTAAAAAAGCAGGAATAATGATTAAAGGTCTTAATTTTGACTAAGATTATATTGTAGCGTACTAAAATATCGATTTTTTTCGAGCACTGTTAGATGATAAAAGTTACCTCTCTTTGGTGATTCAAAGATTAGCGTTATTGAATTAGCAAGTTGAGAGAGAAAACATAAGGCATAAAATTTCCTTCACGGGATATTATATTAATGTAGTTCTGTGTTTTTGGTAAATCAATCTAAGATATTCTTTAAAGTGGATTTACCCAAATTACAGCCCATCATTGTTCTAATTTCCATTGTTGCATATAATGATTGCACTTACATGACACAGGCCCATTGCACTGTCTCTACAAGTTTGCCGGACCAGGGTTCGTCTCCCGGCCGCATATTCCTGAAGTCCGGTCTAGTATATAAAAGCCCCGCCCCCTCGCCCGTCTTCCGTGGACAGGCTCCGCCCCTTTACGTTATACCAGCTTCAGCTGTATAAACAACCTTTAAAAAAAACGCGTGTAGCTGTTTGAACGAAGCCTGCTTTATAAATAACTAATATAAATATATATGATATGTATATGCTATCGAGTTTTCTCCTTTCCTAGGGTACGCTGTAAAAAATTAACATAATGTAATAAGTCTAGTTGAATGGTAACACTAAATCTCGCCAATTTTTTTTCCATAATTCCACATTTGAAAGTTGAGAAAATTGATTGGAATGCATACCATTTTCACGTTATATTTGGCCAAGACATGTGTATATATACTTGTATGTTTTACAAATTTTTTTGTGAATACTAATTAAACAATATAGCCTATTAGCAGTACGTTTAAAATATAATCATTTATTACAACACCCGGTTTTAAAACCAATACATGGACAGCATTCATATTAGCGGTCGAAACTTTTCTGGTCACTTCGTTTGTATTTATAATTGCTTAGGCATTCCTTCCTGTAGTAAATCACATACTGTGGCAGTATGGCCTCCCATCCACTATGAATACCACACACACACACACACACACAAAAGTTTGGTTAAGTTTACCTTTAGCGAGGGGCGCTATATAACTTTAGCTATGCACAGAAAACTTCGGGAACTGACAGGATACCGAGGTTTAGAGTAAGGGAGGCATAATAACTTACAAATGGCCATTAAAAAATAGGGCAATTTAATTAAATTAGGGAACTTTCTTTAAGACTTCCTTGAAATACCCTAAGTAGTAATGCACAAATATAGATAAATGCTGATACCATTCAAGAACTGCATTTCATATGTGAAATAAACCCTACTGATATATATATATATATATATATATATATATATATATATATATATATATATATATATATATATATGTATATATATATATATATATATATATATATATATATATATATATATATATATATATATATATATATATATATATATATATATATATATATATATTTGGTGAATAACCGAATGAACATGAGTTTAGACCTTACTTATGCATTTGCCAGTTTAGGAGAATTTTCTTAGATATCTGATGTTAATTTGCCTTCCCCCCCCAAAAAAAAACAAAAATTTCCACCTAGTTCCCAAGTTTGCAATGCACAGGTAAAGACAAGAGAGTAATTAAACTAATTGTTATAAGTAAATTTTAACACCCCCCAAAAAAAATAAATAAAATAAAATAAAATAAAAAAAAGGAGAAACATCGAAACATACAAAAAAAAATTTCAACCTTGTATTTACAAATATCTTACCAACTGATACAGCATGGATTGGTACAGGGAAAACTAATTCTAACTAAAGCTGTTAAACTAGCGTAATCCTGTGGGGAGTTTTTTTTATATACATAGTGTTTTTACAGCATTATTGTTTTCATTTTGATTTTAAGATTTTCTTTTTTCTAGGGAAAAGTTTTATGTAGAGTTAATAATTGCTGTTTTTTCACAGTTGCAAGGTGCTTATGGATATTGAGATCAAGATTGTGCACTCAAAATCTCCTGAACATATAAGGGACTTTCCATGCTTCATGATGATCAGGGGGAATCACACGGCTGATGTTCTGAATGAACTGAGAGTTTCTCCATGCACCAGAGAGATGTTCAACAACTGCTTCAGACATGGTATAAGAAATGTTATTTTTATATGCATAAATCATCAAACTTTTAAGATGTCATAACAATTGAGCTTTGCCTTATACTGTAGGTACTGTGTTCTTTCCAGTTAAAAATGATGACAGTGATTTTTGGGAAGAGCAGTAAATAAGTAGTTGATACATACAACACTGTTATTAATTTATAAATTTGTAAGAAAACTATGCATGCAGTGCTTTGATATGGACCCTAAGAAGAGATTAAGTACATTTTCTGATAGTCTGCATAAATGGAAGGAATGGATAGATGGGCCTACATATATACATATATACATATATACACATATATGTATATATGTATATATATATATATATATATATATATATATATATATATGTATATATATATATATATATATATATATATATATATATATATATATATATATGTGTGTATATATGTATATATATATATATATATATATATATATATATACATATATATATATATATATACATATATATATATATATATATATATATATATATATATATATATATATATATATATATATATATATATATATATATACTGCTTATTAATAATACCAAGTTGTCTAACTGGCCGTTAATTAGAGGTTTGTTCCATTGTATTATCATGATTTTTGCAATTCTTTATCTGAAAGGTTTTAATTGTTCGAGTTTAACCTGCAAGTAAGAATACATTGTGAGTAACAGTAGCCGGGTTATCAATTTATGATTTTATGACTTAATTATTAAAAAACTTGACATTTTTCTTTGCAATTTAAATTACAAATGGTATTCAGCTTCCCTTACATTTTCATATCTTATATTGCCCCAAAGTAGAATGAAAATACGCCTTTACCAATACACGCTCTCCTGCTTAAAGAGTCACTACGCTCTTTATCTCTAAATTCTATTCGCCATAAGCAGAGCAGTCTATTTTTTATACACTACCCTTTTTGTTATCTCTGTGGCATACTCATCACGCAACAGTTCATGTTTGAAAGAACGAATATCAGTTAAACACTATTGTAGAACATCCCCTCTCTCTCTCTCTCTCTCTCTCTCTCTCTCTCTCTCTCTCTCTCTCTCTCTCTCTCTCTCTCTCTCTCTCTCTCTCTCTCCATTGATTATGAATATCCGTTTTACAGGGTGTATTTTTTTTTTTTTTTTTTAAGTCAGTGTCACTTCACCCAAAAAGCAAACAGCGTTTGCTTTTCATGAGGATATAGGTTCTGGGATCGTGTATAAGATTAGTGTAAGACAAACACATTACTTTATCAACCTTATTGAAATTCATTGGGTTACCTAATTCTTGCTAATGAAATTTGGTTTGGCATTTTTGGCAAAGTCTTTAAGCAGTCCTTTCTAGTTTTCTAAGTGATGTTTCTTCCATCTTTTCATATCACTTGGGAAAAGTAAAAAAAAATTGCTTTTAAATCAACTTAGAAGAGTATGAGTAGAGGAAAACTGCAATGTTCTTCTGCAAGGGGGTTGTAAAAAATACGCGTAAATAATGAAAAATAAAATGTTTAGAATTCTTTTTTCGTTTTGCGTATCATCCACATAGAATTAGACATTGTTACACCTCTTTTTTAAATTCTCGTTTATTTAGTGTAAATCTTTTATTCCGTAATATATTTTAAAGCATGGAAAAAAGTACGTAATCGATTATTAATTAACAAAACTTTGATAAGTATTCTCATAACGCTAATACATTATAGAGGAAAAGGATAATTTGTAACAGATATATGATTGTTATTTATGTTTGAAGCCCATAGGACATAGGTTAGAATAAATAATTTTCTGTATTGTGAGTTATTTTCATGACAAAAAGGTTTCGATACCAAGGGTGGTTTGAAGATTAATATATAACAGAAAAAGTCTCTTACAAATTAGTAGCAATACTACTATAGATATATCCGTAGGATTCAGGTATCATGGCGGAAATAAGTTTATCATCATTCTTATCGTAGATCCTTAGTTCAAGTGGAATTTGGGAGTCATAGTCAACCTTTATATCTCTCTCTGAATGTTTCTGTATGCCGGTGAGTGAATACACTTGTGCGACCCTATAAATATCCTGATTTAACGTGGATAACAAACGGCTATCGAGTGCAATATAGCTACAAGTTTTCGTGAATAGTCGGTGATTTTTTTGAGGTCAGAAAAGTAGGATAAAACGTCGGCATAGGATAGTTATCTTGTGAATTACTAAAAATCTGATCAAGATGGCGCTCTGTAATACAGGCAAAGCTTAGAGGGACATTGCTGTAATCAGCAAAAGTAAATTTCATGAGTTGGCGAAACAAGAACTCGACCATCTGATAACAGAGGTCGCTAGTAACTCCAACCCTTGTGACGGAAAAATATTCGCAAACATCTTGAGACAATATGATCCAACAAACTGGAGCAAATCTGCGGAAAACATCAGCAAAATAATCAAAGAAAATCCAAAGAAGAGACAAGTGATAATAGAGACTTATAAAGAAAGTTTACATCAATCAACACATTCCATCAAAGAACAATAAGAAATCTAATATGGTGAATATGCTGATTGATGCATTAGGAAAAAGAATGCCAAAATGGTGCAATACATGTAAGATATGGTATTCCATTAATAATCCTCAACAACTGATTAGAAAATGCGATGCCTGTCATGTTCCAACACACCCTACATGTGCTGAAATACAGCATAAAATAAAAAAATAGAGACACAAAGGTATTCTGCTCAACATGCTTCGTCTGGATAGAAAATATAATTAAGTCGAGACTAAATCTGCAAATAGTTGAAGATAAAGAAGAAGAAGAAGAAGAAGAGAAAAATGAACAGGATATGTGTAAGGATGCAGAGGAAATCATTGATATAACTTAAGATGCCATCCAACAACATACTTACAAAGAAATAAATTATCAGATAGAAACAAATAATAGACCCAAGAGACTCTACCCAGACCTACCTACTTTTAAGGAAGAGCAAGATCAAGAAAAAAAAGAAAAGAAAGATATAGTCTACAATTTGCTGAAAAGAAGGAATTACAGATTTGGCGAACGATGCTACTACAAGCATCCAAAGATATGCCATAATTATGAAATATATGGTAAATGTGCGTATTTAGACGGATATGGAGACGAACGCAGATATCTCCATCCACAAATATACAAAAACATAAATGAAAGAAAAGGATGCAAATTCAATAAAAAATGTCGATATATGCATCCTGCAACCATGAATGAAAGTAAGAAAACTCAGCAAACAGAAAAGATAACTGAAAGCAAAAATGAAACAAAAACAAAAAAAAAACAAAAAAGCAAGCCGAGTATATACCGCGCTATGCACAAAAGGCCCCAAGATATGATGCCTTTCCACCCAGATATGCACAATAGAGCTCAACTACAAAGAATGCATCTATAATGCCAGGGGTTGGTGCAGATAGTGGGATAATTGCAGGTATACACACAAAAATGAATATGAACGTGAAAGAGCAAATATAATAGAAAAGTTGGATTCTTTAATGGCAGAACTCCTGGAAATGAAGAAAAAACATCATATCAGAACAAGAAGGAAGCATGGGAAAATCCATATTCCCAATATTAGATAATGGGGATGAAACACAAACCATAATAGTGATGAATGCACAGGGTTTAGTCATTAGCAACTCTAAAAGGAAAATAGAGTTCTTAGAAGAACTAACCCAAATGGAGAAAAATAGATATATTAAATATAAGTGAAACATGGTATTCCCAAGAGACTGGCAGTGATGATCAGATAAAGGGTTTCCAAACTATAGATCAGACAGAACAAATAGGAATCAAGGGGGAACCGCAATATATGGAAGAGACATAAATCAAGGAAAAGTCTGTGAAAAATACAGCAACACACAATGTGAATTGATTCCGGTAGCATTTGAATTTGATAAACTAGTGAATATTGTAGTTTACACACCCCCAAATACTAAGGAGTTTGAAATAATAATAGAAAAAAATAGATGATATATGTAGAAACCATAAAGATTGGAATATACTCCTATCCAGATATTTTAACTTTCCTTTCGTGGATTGGAAAGAACGGATAGAAGAAAGTGGTTGTATATATACATGTAATAAAGAGAGTAATAGTAGAGCAGAAAATAAGAGGCAATTTGAAAAGCTTCAAGATATGCTATTGGAACATAATATGCAATAAATAAACCACATTTCAGCAAGAAAGGAAAATGTCCTAGATCTAGTATTTGTAAATGAGGTGAATTATGTTAAAGAAATAATAGTGAATAACACGGGAATTTCAGACAACAATGTCATAGAATTAATAGTCCATTCCAGAGCAACTGATCACAGAATTAATCAAAGCACTAAACGTTGGGAAGGATATGGAAAATATAATTTTTATAGTAAGAATATAAAATGGTCAGGAATAAATGAAGAACTGAACAAAGGATAGAAAAATGTATTCGTAAGTGATAATATACAGGTAAATATGGACATACTGTACAAAATACTGGAGAAAATTGTTGATTAATACATACCGAAAAAAACAATAAACAAAAGACATGCATACCAAGAGACAAAAGGATCTATTTCAGAAAATTAGAAAGTTGAAGAAAAATCTGGCAAAAGAAAAATATTTGTGGAAAATGATGGAAATGAAATGTACATAGAAAATCCAGAACAAAAGATTATAAGATCGAAAGAAAATGAAAAAAAGGGACTTAGAAGAAAGGACAATTCAAAATATAAAAAAAACCCAAAGTACTTTACTCCTATACAAAAAAGATGAATAAAGGGAGATTAGAAATAGTCCCTCTAAGATTTGAAGGATGGTTAACGAATGAAAAAAAGGAAATATGCAACATATTAGCAGAAAAATATAAAAGTGAATTCACGCCAAGAATTGCGAATGAGATTAATGATATAGAAATGAGAGAAGAAAATGTTGAATATCTAACGGATATAGATATTAATGAAGCAGAAACTATCAAGGCTATCAGCGAAATAAAAAATGGATCGCCAGCCGGACTAGATGGAGTTCAAGCGATTTTGTTAAAAAAAATGCACACACTATCGCGAAGCCGCTTGTAATACTGCTAAGATAAAATATAGATATGAGCGAGATATATGTTAAACATAAATTAGCTTATATAACCGTATTTTCAAAAGTGGATCAAGACTAGAGGCAAGCAATTATAGACCTGTTAGTCTAAAATCACATATTATGAAAGTGTATGGGAGGGTAATAAAAAAGAAAATAATGAATCATTTGGTCAAAAATAATTTTTTTAATATAGGTCAACACGGTTTTGTGCCCGGAAAGAGTACACAAACCCAACTGATAGCACACTATGAAAACATATACAAAAATATGATAAATAGAAATGACAAAGATGTGATCTATCTAGATTTTGCAAAAGCCTTTGACAAGGTAGACCATAATATATTAGAGTAAAAAAGAGAAAGCATAATATTGTGGGAAAGATAGGAAAATGAGTAAAAGAATTCCAGCAAAACAAAAACAGATAGTGGTTGCAAATGACGAGAAATCAGATGAAGCTCAGGTAATATCTGGCGTGCCACAAGATACGGTATTAGCTGCACTGCTGTTTGTTATTATGATCTCAGACATAAAATGTGATGTTATAAACTCTCTAGTGAGAAGTTTCGCCGATAACAAGAATAAGTAGAGAAATTACTTGTGATGAAGATAGGAACTAACTACAAAGTGATTTAAACAAAATATATGAATGGGCAGAGATAAATAGGATGGTATTTAACTCCGATAAATTTAAATCAATAAATTATGGAAACAGAGAAGGAATGGTATATGCATACAAGGGACCTAATAAC
>NC_090739.1:92503991-92526491 GCF_036898095.1 Palaemon carinicauda | reverse complement strand
TTATGGTTTTATAGATAATTGAAATTCGGTTATGCTTTGTATTTGATATTTATCCATATTTGAAGCTTTAAACATTTCATATTTGAATAATACCTGCATCAATAACAAATTTGAGATGCGATTTCTTTTTATATGCTTGGATATAATGAACTAGTAAACGTTTTTAGGTAAATATGATTAATTCCTAATTTTTCTTCATTATCCTTAAATCTGGTTTTCATTGGTTGTAAAAACATATTGTTAAACAATACAGCAATAAGACGACAACGAAGAACTCCTTATTTATAAAGATATTTATTGGAAATGAAATAATTCACAATATTTGCAGAAACTTTATTCCAGCGTGACATTAAATGGGGATATGATGAGTAATAGAAAAAGAAAATAAGATGAACTGCGATCATAGTATTACCAAGATATGTAGTCTATGTATTTTCAGAGAACAAATGCCGTCTCTTGTTCAATTCGTTGCAAACGAGCCACACTTTATCAGACTACACGGTGGCCATTTTAGTCTATTCTCAAAGCGAACAGTTTTTGAACTGATATTAGAGTATGTAAACTAAGGTCATATTGATCTAACAACTCACACTTACAGAGATGGATAGTTAGGTATAGTTTTCAAAGCATACAGCCGTTTTACCTTTCCTTGATTTAAAACGAATAATAAACAAAGTGGAAACACCACCTTAAAAATGTATACTAAGTTGCGTATGAGCTCGGGAGGGAGTCCTTTGCTTCAGTCCAACTTAATTTTTATATGACTTTGCCAATAAGTTTTCCTCTTAACGTTACAGTTTTGTTTATTCTATGGCTCCAATATGAGGGAAATGACGATGACTTATATATTTGTTTTCAATGTTATTTCATAAATTACAAGAAAAAAAAAATTCAGTACTTCCGATCATGAGACCGATTACAATTTAGATGTATTGGATTGAAAATGAATTATTCAATTGTTCAAGTTTAATTAAATTTCCTTGACGATTGTTATAGAGAACTTAACTTAAAATATCATAATTAAGTTTTTTTTTAGCATGTATTGGTTAATTATTCATAAAACAGTATCTTACTTGATATTCAATCTACGATTTCACCCAGTTACTTTGAAGATATACTTGACTTATTCTTTGATAATTAATCGGAAGTGTATCATAGAACAGGCCAACCAAAAAATATATTTAAAATATCTCTGGAAATAAAAGTAGACTTTACTCTCTTTAGTTTCAAAGCTACAATCATATTTGGAAAAGCAGGATGGTATAAAACAAAGGGCTTCAAAAAATAACCCGGTGAAGAAAGGGAAACAGGATATGAATAGAATAATTGAGAAGTAATGAATAATTAATAAAAAATATATGGAGATCAGTTATAATAGCTCTGTCATATATAAACTATGAAAACAGGCTAATATCAGCCTGTTCAACAGAAAAAGATTTGCTACGAGTTTCAACTTCTGAGGTAATGAAAGAAATGACTCTTTTTGGAAGTGATGTAAACAGGATTAATGTTATTTTAATAAACAGAAGCCCTAGGTGTTAAATCGAGTTATTTTCAGAGTTAAAGATTATATTCAAATAGGAAGAAGGGAGCAGTATGTGCGGGGTACAGCACATTTCTGATGAGTCATCTGTATATGTGATTGAAGTGAGTAATATTTTCGCGGTGTTTTGCCCAGGGTATTTCCTGATTCAAAAGGTAAGGTTTGAATGGAACAGTGACCATTGAGTTATCTTTTTTAAGGAAAATGACCCATTGGTAAAAGAATAACACAAATATAGACTGACACTTGTCCACAAATTCATACATACACAAGTATAAGTGTTACGAACTCTTTCTAGGAGGAAGCCATAACGGGTTCTTTTATCTTATTCTCAAATCCAGTGACAAAAACACAAATCAGTAGGAGCGAGGAAAACCAGAAAGACACAAGGGCTAAAATTTCACAATATTTATTAAAACAATAAAAGTACTAACACTGATGGCCCACAAAAAGTAATAAAGTGATTAAGTACAATATGCCATCGATTAACTCAATGAGTCACCTAAAGCTGAAACTAAACCCTACTCATAGTGAGGAAATCAAATCTTTAATGTTAAGGTACCCAAAAGCCTTTACCCACCACGCTGACCTATTACTAAACAGAAAGGAAAGAAGTGGAAGAACATACAAAAAGAAACAATAATCCTACCTATATCACAATAATCTAAACCTTAATATTAAAGTACATAATCTTACAACACTCATATTAAACCTTCAACAGCTTTGACAATAGTTAAATGCACAAATATATTGGTCCTATGACACAGACTGGTACTGATATAGACGAGTCCATTTGCTGCTCAAGAATGTGGTCACAAGTAGTCACTCTCATCAGTAGAACAGCCCTTTACAACGTTCGTGGATATGCACTTTCAGTCTACGGCTCGACAAAATACAGGGGATGTTCCTCTTACCTGAGAGAAGCCTCCCTACTTGCTCCAACAAGACCACTCTGGTGCTGATACAGTAGATATATCCATCAAAGATGAAAAAGGCTCTCGAGCCCTGCTCTACACCAAACTGCCAATGTCCAGGTTAAACCAATAGATCACTTGGACCACAGTTGCAAGTCTTATTCTCACATGTAGCTTCACAGGTAAACTGCCTTCCACATTAAGAAGCAGCTCAATGACAGTAGATTGTATATATAATCCACAATAGGCAGATCAGCAGCTCCAGAGTCTTCAACGGCCTTGAACTAGACTGGCGAGAACACTTTAGGAGAGTCACAAGTCACCTTTCCTTACAACACTCCCAGTCACCACAAAGAAAAATAAATAGTTACAAATTTGGCAAGGAAGTAAAAATACTGAGGAAGGCCGCACTTCAAACTGCACTCAATAGATGGCGCCACAAAAACTTAAGCTTTTTCAACCAAAGCAAATTAAACACTACATTTAAACCAGAATATATGTACTAATGTAAAACCAACAGCAAGATACTTAATTTAGCTTTACAAAATTGTAAACAAAATAAAAATGAAAGCCACCAGTGCAAAAAGGCAAAACAACAAGATTTTACTTTAAAATTACGTTACTGCCTGACAACAAGTAATTGTAAAAATAAACAAAGCATTAAAAGTCATGAAAAGAGGCAAAACAGAAGATAGCTTAACAGTTGGTATAATGATATATGGAGGAGATTTCTTATTAGTAAAATCTGCTGAACTCTACACAGAATAATTGCAAGACTACTCTTGAGGGGAGGGGGGCGGCAGAAAAGACCTGAAAATTACCGTCCAATACTTTTACTTCCAGTAATATAGTGAAATATTTACGAAAAAATATCTTAAGCCTTATGGAAAGACAACTACACTTTAATCAACCAAAAAAAAAAAAAAACAGGCAAAATTAGAAGCGGGTATTGAACAAGTGACCTTATCCATGCAATTACCCAGCTAATGGATAATTCAACAGAGTAGGACAAACCACAATGTATGGTATTTATAGAATATGAGGAAGCTTTTCATTCTGACAAAACTTCAGCAGTAATGAAAGCCTTTCAAAAAAAAAAAAAAAAAAAAAATAGATGAATCTTATATTAACAGACTTGAATATTTAGATATAGGTAGTACAATAATCCTAAAGCTACATAAAGGTAGTGACGAAATTCCGATTGTGAGCGGAGTTGGACAGGGATACACTCTCCTAAACCATCGGGCGCCAACCTTCCAAGCTTAATGGACCATCAAATGTACAATTTTATTTTTGGCGGACCACTAATATGGATATTTAAAAAGAAGGTAAATGCATTTATATAACAACAATCAGAGAACCTTTGTTGCATCAGTATGAAATGGAAGTAGTTAATATAACAAAATTCAAGTTTAATTATTACAAAAAAAAATTGAAGTTTATTTACGCTTTACACATTTTTCATTATATTCAGTTTTGCTTATTTGCAAAAAGTTCTTTTTTGCTCGACTGACGTTACAGCAAGACAAAAAGCTGATTTTATATCAATCCAAAACCGGTAACTAGTCTTGATTGCTGTTAGATGAAAATGTCTTTTCACACAAATATGTTTTTAAAATTTAATCAAAATTTCTATTTCTTTATCACTATGATTGGAGTTAACTTTTTAACGTGACCTAAAATAAGGTCTTGATAAGGATGACTGGAATTTAGCTTCGAGAATGTCGTCGCATGACAGATCGATGAGGCTTCCTGTCTCCTTCACGTCTAAACGTATATAGTCATTTTTAATGTTTGTTGCAAACTGTTCTATTAACCACGTATTGGTTAGTGACTGTAAGCGCTGTCGAAATGCTACGGGATGGGAAGTCTACAATAATGACATCTTCATTAATATTTTTTTTTTAAGTACTTACTTGTTTTTGTATATTAATTATCCTGCATTCATTGATAATATTAAAGAGGTTTCTTAGCTAAATCTTGGTGTTTTTATTGCAAGTCTCTTTCTGAAATTACAGTACAAAGAGGCAGTGGATCCAGGATCTTGTATGGAATTCAAGTTTTACATTTTCTTTTTGCCTCCGGTTCCAGTGTTCTTTCTAATGATAATTGGCGAGGAATCTGATTTATTGTTCAGCTCATACTTAGGTGAAGTATACAGTAACTGTTATTATTAGGTATTCAATTTTAGGTTTTACTAAAAAAATTCAAGATATCTGCTTATTCTTTCGTATTATTTATGGATCCATTATATCCTATCTCATTTGAATCTGAAAATTCCATAAAAAGGAAGACTCGGTAATTTGAGAGCCCGCTGCGCGTAGTGTTTGATAAGTTTCCCATATAAATTATACATATACAACAAAGATTTGTTAGACTATCTACACAAAACATATAGGGAAACAGGTATTACAAAAAATAGGAATCGGTCATAATCTGCACATTTACCAAAAGTTTTGACACACTTTCGTGTCCAGCAACAACTAAACACTCATTGTGTTCGAAACGGTTATGCAAGTTTTATTAGATATGCTTTTTATTTAAGGCAATACATTTTTAGTAGAAATCCGCATTCATAATAAATACTATACTGTAATTAAGAATGTTTTTTTCTGTTTTTTGGCTAAATGTTGGATTCAAATATTTTAATGTTAATCACCTAAATGTTAAATTGACAATATTATGTTCTCTGCCGTTTGCACAGTTTGTATCAAAAATTCCAGAAGAGGATTGGGAGAGCATGATAATTGAAATAATGTCATATTTTCATATTGACCACCGGTTGGTGACCGCTATCTTAAACTATTAGAAACGTGCTGGTAATCAGTTTTTAGGAATTTACACTTGAAAAATTAAGGAATTGACATAAATAGGAGCAGCCCAACAACTTAAGATTTACAAATGCCCTAATTCCATTATAAATCATACAAGGATTTGTAAAAATGATAAAAAAATAGATAAGGCTTACGGACGAACCTGGTAGAGATTGCTAATGAATATACCTACTAATTACGGACATAAAGTGGACCATGATGGCGGTGGCGATTATATATATATATATATATATATGTATATATATACATATTTATATACATATATAAGTATATATTTATATATATATATATATATATATACTTATATATGTATATATATATATATATATATGCACATATATAAGTATATATATATATATATATATACATATATATATATATATATATATACATATATATATATATATATATATATTTATATATGTATATATATATATATATATATATCAGTTCTAAATACAAACATTTGCCCAAACAAATCGTTCAATACGCTATTTCTGTTCATAGAGATAAAAGTTACAAAATACAAATTCAATGAAACCTAAATATAAAAGTAAGGAAGACTTTCACTGAGGTAAATGCATATTACAAAACTGAGAACCACCAATTATGTAATGATAAAAGACATGTTTTCCGCAATCCAAAGATCTTTATTAATTTCATGCAGAAGCACGAGATTGTTCATCCAATTTTAGATGTCTGTAAATATTTTCAAATTTCCTTATCGGTTAAAAAACTTATATATTCGATTTTTTAATCCAATATCACGGTTTGAATAGAGGCAATATGCTTTATGCAGTTCAATTTTACATGGATTCTTAGTTATGTAAATTTTTTATATAAGTTTCTGGTCATTGATAATAAATGTGAAAGGGCTAAAAGTAGTTGTGCTTTTTATGTTTCACATAATTTGTTGTACCCATCAGTAGCTTTCTTTTAAAAATATCATCACAATTGTTCAAAAATCTTGGACTTGGAACTCAAATATTGTTTACTCATCATAATATCTAGCAATATAATTTTCAGGGGTTTTCAAGGAGATTTCCATTGTTATTCAAAATCTATCAAATTCAAGCGACCACACTGCTCCAATTATTTCAATAGGACTTTTTTTTTTTACCTAGACCTGTGGGAAAGGGCATAATCTTAACCAAAAATAACCAACAAGACAACATAATTAAAATGAATTTGAATTGACATTGCTGTCATTACTATCATTACTATTATCATCCTTAGAAAAATTGCAACTCTAGTTGTGAAACAGAGAAATACAAACTTAAGGAATCCAGTTGGGGGAGGACGTTAGTATGGTGCAAAAAAGAAATATAGAACTACAGCATGAACTATAAAACATAGAAAAAAAATAGAACATACCAATATGAACATTCCATAATTCTATCACATCCAGAATAAAACTTGTAAAATGTTATATAGTATTGAATCTTATGGAAGAAATAGCAAGACTTAAAATCAACTGAATATCTTGTAATACACAATGAATGATATAGTCTGCAATGATCTGTTTACTGTGAATTGTGACAGATTATGAAAAAGAAAATAAACATAAACAAAGAGTAAATTACACATTGGTGCTTGAAGTTTTTTTAATAAGCTAACTAGAAAGTCAGCTGCCGATGATCAAACAGGAAGACAAATTAGAATTATATAAATATTGATATACCTTCTCGTTATACCAATATATCATAAAAATCTAAGACTTACTCATGAGGTTTCAAAAGAGGTACATGTATACTTAGATTCAAAAGTTCGCCGACACGCAAGGGGAATCGTTCGTCAGAGGTCTCTAGTGTTACCATGACAAAACAAAGAAAGAGTTAGTCTTCTTACTACCTTCAAGGAAATGGGCGGAGACTTGTCTAACCTCATCGAACGCTTAAAAATATTACAAATCGAGTTGCCATATTTCATACTGTGGTATCATTTGTCCCTCGAGTATTCACTACAAATACACAAACACACACACACACACACACACACACACATATATATATATATATATATATATACATATATATATAATTATGTTTACTATTCTTTTGAGGAGCCAGTAGACACTTTCAATGGATGGGTAGGTGGCGGGAGGTGGGGGGGATTACTCCTCCCCGGGCAGTCCGACACTGAATAATTTGAGGAAATAAGGAAGTCATTTGTATTTTAGAGGTTGTGGAAAGAGGTTAAAAAATTCTTGATACAACTTGTAAAATATTGTAGCATTGCCTCAATCTAATTTGATAACCGTTAATGTTCCATGAAATATTGCTAACCTCTTTCATTATTAGTTCATTTGTAGTAGCTAGTAGCAACCGAATAAATAGCCGTTGTTGTTCTAAGGTTGATTAGTAACCAAAGTTAACTATTAACTTTGCATAATGAATAATCTGTGATGAAAACAGTAAATACTGATGACTGCATAGCACTTTGAATGCAATCAGAATTTAGTTTATTGAATCTAAAATGAATTGTGTTGCAGTAAATGAGACATTCTAGCAAAACCTTTTAGGAATTTGCTTTATTGGTTCTCTTGTCCTCAGAACGACATAATTTTCCAAGATTTTGTAATGAAACTAAGAAATACTAATTTTCCCGTAATATAGTCTCTAATTTTCCAAAATAATATAAGCGCAGGGGGCATGAGCACAAAATGATTTCCTACACTAATACCTTGGCTGTAAGTTATCAGTGATTATGTAATTACTAGTAGGTTTATCTTCAGAAAATTACGTAGCTTGATCACGCTGAGTTCTAATAATCGTGATTCAAATAGGCGTAAGTCTCCATGATCAAGTTCCTATTTGTGTTCCTTTCATTCATACCTTATTCATTCGTTTATTAAACATCCTCGGTATTTTTAAGATAAATAGCCTTTTTCGCCGTTATTCATCTAAGGCCGTCAATTTTTTTTTCCTAGTTTCTCACTATTCCTCCAGAAAAGAAATCTCTCCTGAGCGGCAGCAAGAAACACCTTCACTTGACCATTCCAACCTGGAACTTTTCGAAATTTGTGTGAAGCCAACACGAGATATTCCTTAGCTGGATTAGAAAATAAGGCATTTTGAGCACTATTTCACTCACCTTTTTATACAATTTCAATAACATTCCTCTATAATTATTCTAGTTAACGAAAATATCTTGGTTTATTTTAAAGCAAACGGGTAAATTATTCTACAGAGTACTTTCGTAATGAGCATATCAATTGGAAAACTTGTGGTATATGGAGGACAACAAAACATAATGATCTATAGTAACTAAGTAGTATAACTTCGAGCCAGACAAATGTTGGTGTAAGGATTCTTTCTAACGAATCCTTCAAACACTCAGAGGACAACGACTCTAATTACAGCTATTATTTTTCCAAAATCTACCATTATGTGGATGAGCATTTAAGTCCAAGAAAATAATCCCGTTATCTCTACTCGATGATAACTAACTCCAATTTTGTCATAGGGCCTCAGTAATTATCAAGCAAATTAAAACTCGTGTAATAAAGATTGAATTAGCAACACAGCAAAGATTTTACAGTATATATTTAAAATTCTAGTTTAAATGTCAATGCCAACCGTTCTTAGTCACAATACGGGCGGAAAAGGAAAAGTAAAAACTATTATGAATAAAGGGCAAGCGGGTTGCGAACTAGACTGAGATGGCACATCCCCTTGAATCTGAATGACTTGGGAAATATTTTTTCAGTAAAGTATCATTATGTATTCCAAAATGTTCCTATCTATGAATATCTAAAGGCCTATGAAAGTCTTTAGCAATCAATTTAGCATTCTAAAACTAAGTTTTTGGAAGCATAATACAATATTTTTTATTGGAGACATTGCAATATCAAGCGAAAATTTCTCCTGATATGCAGGAATGGCTAGAAATCAATTTATATGATGACCAATTACTATATTCACTACTGTAATCTCTCTCTCTCTCTCTCTCTCTCTCTCTCTCTCTCTCTCTCTGTGAATGTCCTCAAGGCTCGTATAACTTATATATGGCGTTTTTATGAATACTTTACAGCATCGAGCCATAAATGAAACTGGAACAAGACTAATGTCAGATCTCCGAACAATCTAATGTAGCTGTTAACGGAAGGAATTGTTAAGTTATGCCACTCCATTGCTTTCTACATGCTTATACAGATTCTAGATTTAAATATATATATATATATATATATATATATATATATATTAATTGTGTGTGTTTTTTTTATTTGTATTGGATAGTTGAGATGTCAAATGATACCACAGCATAAAATATGGCAACAAGATTTGTAATATTTTCCAGCGTTCGCTGAGTACGGACAAGGCTCCGCCTATTTCCTAAGAAGTAGTAAGAAATGCAACTCTTTATTTGTTTTGTCATGGTAACACTAGAGACCTCTGACGAGGGATTCTCCTGAGTGTTGGCGGACTTTTGAATCTAAGTGTACTTGTAGGAAAACTGTCAATGAGAAGATCGGGACGGGGACGATCTAATGTTCTTGACATACTAACAAACATAGTGTGAGATTTGTTAGGGTTTAACTTCATCCACACAATTGGCATGATGTACCAATTTTAATTAAATCTACAAAAAGCAAGTAGATGAATAACGAGAATAACTTCAGATTTAAATTTAACCTGAATTATATGAGAAAATATAACACAATTTCAGTAATCAAGCAAACTATATATATCATGGCTCTCCCACACTGTTTTACAACAAATGTTTGCAAGTACTGATCAACGAAACATATTTCGTGGTGATATACCATTACAAACGCCCCTTTATTAAAACCGCATTAACAAAATAGTTAATTGCCATTATAGTTGAATACAGCTATACCTATCTACCATTGATTAGATAGTGGAAGATAATCCACAAACAACTGGGATCATTCGACTCATCATTAGTGGAATTTGACACCTTATTACAAGTATTGGATTGTCTTTCAAGAAGGTACAAATTTTCAAAACCCACTAAAATGGAAGAACAGGAAACTTGGAAATAATATAAGAATCTAAATTAAAAGATAAACTTGAAAAAAAAAAAATAAAGTCCGGGAAGCTTGGAAAACAATATCTCAGTCATCTATGGTAAGACTAAATTTAGATCTTTACCTTAACGTCTCTCTCTCTCTCCCTCTCTCTCTCTCTCTCTCTCTCTCTCTCCTCTCTCTCTCTCTCTCTCTTCAATTAAGACGTCTAATCAATGAAATACGTGGAAACAATATTTTCCCTATATTCTTGAAACGGCGAAAAGCAATGTCATTCACTGATATTTTCTCAACAGTAGAAGTAATATGTATATATATATATATATATATACAGCATATATATATATATATATATACAGCATATATATATATATATATACACATATATATACAGTATATATATATATATATATTTATATATATATATATATATATATGTATATATATATATATATATGTATATATATATGTATATATGTATATATATATATATATATATCTGTATATATATATATATATATATAAGTTGATTTACAAACAAAATATTTTTACTTTTCTCAAGTGATATGAAAAGATGTGTAAGAAACATTACTTAGAAAACTAGAAACAATTGCTTAAAGTCTTTGCCAAAAATGCCAAACCAAAGTTCCTTTGCAAGAATTTGGTAACCCAATGAACTTCAATGAGGTTGAAACAGTATAGTATTTGTAATGCACTAATCTTATACACGGTCCCAGAAATTATACCCCCATGAAAGGCAAACAGTGTCTACTTTTTGAATGAGGTGACAAAGAGAGAGAGAGAGAGAGAGAGAGAGATGAGAGAGAGAGAGAGAGAGAGATGTTCTACAATTATGTTTAACTAGCATCCGTCCTTTCAAACATGAAATGTTGCGTGATGATTAGGCCACAGGGACAACAAATAAGGTAGTCTATAAAAATAGACTGCTCTGCTTATGGCGAATAGAATTTATAGATTAAGTGCGTAATGACTCCTTTAGCAGGAGAACGTGTATTGGTAAAGGCGTATTTTCCTTTTACTTTGGGGTAATACTAGATATTAAAATGTAAGGGAAGCTGAATACCGACATTTCTAATTTGAATTGCACAGAAAAATGTCAAGTTTTTTATTAATCAAGTCATAATTTCAAAAATTTATAACCATGCTTCTGTTACTCACCGTGCATTCTTACTTGCAGGTTAAACTCGAACAATTAAAGCCTTCTTTCAGATAAAGAATTGCATAAATCATGATAATACAATGAAACACACCACAAAACTAAGGGGCAAGACAGCTTGGTAATATTAATAAGCAGCCCCACTCAGTCATGTGAGACAGCTACTCGGTGAAGTCGGTTAGTCGGACCAATATTTGATCCATGTGAAGGAGTTTACTGTAGTGGAGCACCGTTGTATTATGAAATAAATGTAACAATTCTGAGTTGGTAATCTGGAGTTTTGGCCAAAAATCGGAAGCATAGCAGAGGCTCCATTATTAGTGTTGGTTTAAAATTGTTTGTCTTCATTTGACTAGAAACGACTGCATTTGTTGTATATATATATATATATATATATGTATATATATATATATATATATATGTATATATATACATATATATATACATATATATACATACATATATATATATATATATATATGTACTGTATATATATATATATATATATATCTATCTATCTATATATCTCTATACATATATATATATATATATATATATATTTATATATATATAAATTTCTGCACATTTAGACGTGTATTCATATTCAAATAAGCTAAATATATATTTTTGCTACATTAATGGCACGATTCTCTTAACGACCTTGGGATCAAAGCCCCAGGTGAAATTACACAAAGAAAAGAGCTTGTGACCAGCCGGGGATCGAACCCTGGTCCGGCAAACTTGTAGAGATAGTGACTAAACCACTTGGCCACGAAGAAATATAAAAGTCAATGACAATTCTGCTGTACTTATACCTATCGAATTCAGGTGTTTTGTACTTAAAATTGAAATTAACCCTTCTTCACCAATGTACCTTATTGGTAGTCTGTTACTTGGCATTCGATTAATAATAATTTTTTGCAAATTTAGACGTGTTTTTCATATTCAAATAAGCCATGTATATTTTTGCTTCATTAATGTCTGGATTCTCTTAACCCTGGATAGGTACGGTGGGTCGTTCGCGACCCCGAGCGTCAAAAAAAAACAGGTTTTTCTCACGTGACTCACCCCCGTGACTGAATTTGTGGGTGACCGACCTGCAGGAGGTGTCTCCCCTACACGCTCTAGTAGTGTCCAGATGTGCATTGCTGTAGCTGTACTCCTTCCCCCGATTTCTGAGACGCGTCGGGGTCGTTCGCGTCCGAGTTTACCCTTCTAAGGTAGTTTGCATAATTATCAAAGTTATTACGTATTATGAAATTGTCGTAGAATGGTGCAACTTGTATAGGTTATCAGTTGTGGAAAGTCTTGGTGGATTGTTTGGCTACCATGTGCATGTTTTTTTTTTTAGTTAAAAGGTCGTTCATCACCACGAGGACCATTTTACCGCGAGTGCCCCTTTTTCATTTTTTTTCATTTTTTTGCCGTCATTTTTCCGTAAGATATTGCCAAATAGTGTCGTAAAACTTTTGCTTGTTTAGTGTTTGAAAGTGTGTCTAGATGATCTGGCTACCCATGCATGACTGTTTTTGTCAGATACGACGTAGTTATTGGTATATTGGGTATTTAACTGCGGTTACCAATTTCTGTTTTTTTTCAATATTTGTAAAAATTACTACGTAGTAAGGAATTGCCGTATATTATTCATTTTTTTTTCATGTTTATGTGTTAGAAAGTGTGCCTTGATGGTTGGGCTAACACGTGCATGTCTTTTTTTTTATCTGAGATGTCGTATATTAGAATGTCGGGCATTTTACCGCGAGTGTCCCTTTTTCATTTTTTTTCATTTTTTTTGCCAAGTCATTTTTTCCGTAAGATATTGCGAAATAGTGTCGTAAAACTTTAGCTTTTTTAATGTTGGAAAGTGTGTCTAGATGATCTGGCTACCCATGCGTGATTTTGTTTTTGTCAGATACGACGTAGTTATTGGTATATTGGGTATTTAACTGCGGTTGCCAATTTCTGTTTTTTTCAATATTTGTAAAAATTTACTACGTAGTAAGGAATTGCCGTATATTATTGATTTTTTTTTCATGTTTATGTGTTAGAAAGTGTGCCTTGATGGTTGGGCTAACACGTGCATGTCTTTTTTTTTATCTGAGATGCCGTATATTAGAATGTTGGGCATTTTTCCGCGAGTGCCCCTTTTTATTTGTTTTGCATTTTTTTGCTTAGTCATGTTACCGTAAGGAATTGGCAAGTAGTGTCGCAAAACTTATATTTTTATAGTGTTGGAAAGTGTTTCTAGATGATCTGGCTACCCATGCCTATTTTTTTTTTAGCCAGATATGGCGTATATATAAGTATGTGTTCGATTTTCCTGTGATTGCCATTTTTTCGTTTTTTCCCATTTCTTTCAAAATTACTACGTACTAAGGAACTATCACAGAGTAATATTTCATTTATATGTTTATTTGTCGGAAAATATGCCTTGATGGTTTGCCTAGCACGTGGCTGAAATTTTTTTTTTCTGAAATGCCGTATATTAGAATGGCCATTTTTCCACGAGTGCCCCTTTTTATTTGTTTTGCATTTTTTTGCTTAGTCATGTTACCGTAAGGAATTGGCAAGTAGTGTCGCAAAACTTATAATTTTATAGTGTTGGAAAGTGTTTCTAGATGATCTGGCTACCCATGCCTATCTTCTTTTTTTAGCCAGATATGGCGTATATATAGGTATGTGTTCGATTTTCCTGTGATTGCCATTTTTTCGTTTTTTTCCCATTTCTTTCAAAATTACTACGTACTAAGGAACTATCACAGAGTAATTATTCATTTAGATGTTTATTTGTCGGAAAATGTGCCTTGATGGTTTGCCTAGCACGTGGCTGAATTTTTTTTTTCTGAAATGCCGTATATTAGAATGTTAGCCATTTTTCTGCGAGTGCCCCTTTTTATTTGTTTTGCATTTTTTTGCTTAGTCATGTTACCGTAAGGAATTGGCAAGTAGTGTCGCAAAACTTATATTTTTATAGTGTTGGAAAGTGTTTCTAGATGATCTGACTACCCATGCCTATCTTTTTTTAGCCAGATATGGCGTATATATAGGTATGTGTTCGATTTTCCGGTGATTGCCATTTTTTCGTTTTTTCCCAATTCTTTCAAAATTACTACGTACTAAGGAACTATCACAGAGTAATGATTCCTCTAGATGTTTATTTGTCGGAAAATTTTGTTTACTTTTTTTTGATTGAATATCATCAAATTTTTTTAGCTAAAATATTGTTTTACATTTTTTTTTTCGATTTTATTTCCCTTCAAAAAAATTTTTTTGGGTCAGAATTTTAATTTTATAGTCGTAAAATAATCGACAATTATCCAGCAACCCACCATACAATTTTTATGCATATCCAATAATAATTAGATTAGTAAATAACACCTTGAAATTGACATACCCTTCCTACATTTCAAGTGGCAGATTAGGGAGTCTGAGTCAGTGTGGTTGGCGGCCATTTTGTGAACATATCCGAAGCGTAAGCTGCCCTATCTATATATATTCTTGTTCCCTATAGAATTTGTGATATTATGGTATATTTTTACCTGCATAAATATCATATTATATATTAAATATATGTATTTTTTTATGAAATTTCTAAGTACTCAAAAAATTACCTTTAGATATGGCCCCTGATATAAATGTAATTTACAAAAAAATGAAGATTTTTTTACATATTTCTATTTTAGGATAACATATGTTTATTCCCTAAAAAAATTAGCCACTTCCTATTTCATTTGGGTACCCAAAAAAATTAATGAAATTTGGACAAATTTTTTTGGCCAAAAAAAGTTACCTTTTTTTTCTCATTTCAGATCTTCACCTCCATGGGTCTGACTTCATCCAAAATACATCAAGATGTGTCCTAAACATTCAAGAATCAATTCCTAAAAGGATTTGTGTATATATGTATAAACTTTTTTTTATGAATTTTTACGTCAGGTCTTTTTTTTTCTACTTAATTTTTTAAAATATTTATAATAAATAGTTTTTCTGCAGATGAGTAGTATTTATCTTTACAGTTGTTTTAAGCATTCATTGAAGTTTTTTTTGGCAAAAGAAAAAAGGAGGTTACTGCAAAAACTGATTTTTCAAGAATTTGTTTTGGCGTCGGGGTCGTTCGCGTCCGAGTATAACCCTTAAAGGGGTGTCCGAGGACTGTACCTATCCAGGGTTAACGACCTCGGGATCAAAGCCCCAGACGAAATCACACAAAGACAAGAGCTTGTGACTGGCCGGGAATCCAACCCTGGTCCGGCAAACTTGTAGAGACAGTGACTAAACCACTTGGCCACGAAGAAAGATAAAATTCAATGACAATTCTGCTGCACTTATACTTGTCGAATTTAGGTGTTTTGTACTTAGAATGGAAATTAACCCATCTTCACCACTGTAGCTAATTGGTAGTCTGTTACTTGGCATTCGATTAATGATAAATCCCAAAAAACAACATCAAAGTTATCATAACCTTCATGATATCGTGTCCATGTTTACAAATATACCTGTTGACTGGTCCACTGATTATATCCTGAACGGGTTGTAATGACAGACCCACCACTTCTATTCATATCGCAAAGGACACGGTGTGGACCTACATCTCCCTACCCACTATTTATGCAAAGGACCTCAGAATGGTCTGACGGATAGTGTGAAAGGCACGTATGATATATAGGTTGCGGACATCTAGGAAGAGCATTAATGTATGCAAGATATAGTTAAATGACACAGTGTATGTCAGAGGTTCTGATACGATGCTGATGAGATTTTTGTAAAGAAACACAAAGTGACCAATATTGTTATATTTTCACTTTGCTGGGGTTTCATCACCAATTTAAAAGCTAAAAGAGATATATAGAAGTGACTTGTGCCATTCTCCTTATTTCAGGTGTTGGACAAAGTATAAAACTTCCTCTACCTACATTTGAAAATGAATGTTTTTGTTATACAACTAAACGTTTGTGAGCTTTGTTTTCACTATGATTTTATCATCTGTAAGGAAAAGAGAATTTGTATCTATGGTCCGAAGCTCCAACGTTTTACGTTTATCGAGTTATGATACAAAGAAAACAAAAGCTTGATAAATAAAGGCACGAAGTCTAGTTTTATGAAACAGTTGATCGACAATTCTTCAGAGAAAAAATAGAGCTTTTCCGTTGAACTCTTTAAAAAAAAAAGGGGGGGGGGGAGATTTAATCACGTGATAAATATGCGTTTGTGCCATGCTTAATTAGATGAAAAAAGTTAGAAGTTCAGGAAAATTTTCATTTTAAACATATTTTGGACGACTATCGTAGACATTACAACCGGGTTCCATATTTTTGGATGCTTGATGTTCGTTTCTACACAACGCATACTACAAGAATTTTAATGCCACAGCTGTAGAGATTTTTTCTTCAGATCGAATGCGTATAAATTTATTCCATAATCCGGAAAATGTTGTTACGAACAATAATAATCAAAAGATTATTATTTATTATATTACATGTCTCTGAATATTCTGCAACCACCGAAAGTCGGAATGTTTTCCTTTACAAATTGGGTAAGTCATATTTGCTTTTGCATTTGTTTTAGGAAATAAAGCTCCCCGTTGTGGGAGGCAAATAAAAATGTGATGAGCTAACTAAAACAAATCATTCTTTCCAGGCTTCCGTGAATTTATAGTCGCACATTTCTCGGTATAACCATTTGGAATATTTTACGAAGGCTCGTCTTTCACCCGTAATCAAAACAGATTTACTTCCTTCGTGGTTATCCCCCGCCCATCATCTGTTTGTCTATTATCTATTTTTCTTTTCTTTTCTCTGGCCTTGACCTAAAAAGGTCACACAGTTTTGTGTCCTAGTGTCATCTGCATATAAAACATACAATCTAGGCAACATTTAAGATCTCAGAGTATGTCCCTAAGATAAGAATATCATTTGGGTTTATTAATCGTGTCGCATTCGAATGGATAAAAAGTATTGTTTGGAAAACTTTTATAAATGGTAATATAAACATGGAAAGTAGCAGGAATGGTCATTGAGTATTACCGTAAATAAATGTTATCGCGAATTCAAATACCAAGATAATAGCCAATTTCAAGTTCGTTTGGATCGGTCTTATAATATTCATATTTTTTCTTTGATATATATATATATATATATATATATAAATATATATATATATATATATATATATCTTTCTCTCTGTCTCTGTCTGTCTCTCTCTCTCTCTCTCTCTCTCTTTATATATATATATATATATATACAGTCAGCGCGGATCGGTCTGCCCGGGTAGTGGGCCGGACACAGCGTTCTGCGTAAATCGGACGCAAGGGGTTTATCGGGGAAAAAAATCGACTGGGACAAATTGACTAATTGGCATCTTTTCATACAAGTTGGCATCTACATATCTGCGTATGTGGAAGCTAGTCAGTGTGTTTCCTGTAGTCGTGGAGTGAGGTTGTGTCAGGTTGAGAGGGCCGAGTTGCAATCGTTCTTTTGTGAGTTCGCGTGGCATTTTTGTCTATCAAACCCCCCCCCAGTAATGTCTAGACCACGTACAAGTCACGATGACATTGTTACAGTGATAACCTGTCATAATTTAGGTCTGCAAACGAAGGAAATAGTAAAGAATACTGGCGCGAACAAGAGAACAGTGAGGCGCTTGGTGGCCAAGTTCAAGGCAGGGGGTAGCGCCGAGATCCCTTCTCACTCCCAGGCTGGTTCCCCCCCCCCCCCCCCCCCGGAAGATTCCTGATCGTACTTTAGTTATCTTGAAGCGAAGCCTAGAAGAAAATCCAACATTAACGGCTAAGCAACTGAAAGAACAGAACCCTAAATGTTTGAGCGACGTCAGTGTTCGTACGATTCAGGAAAACCTGTCGAAGCGCCTCGACTACGAGAAAGTGATCGCGAGAAAGAAGCCCGCTTTAACTGAGAAACAAAGGAAGAGGAGGGTTGCTTTTGCCAAGACATACAAGGATTGAACCTTGGAGCAGTGGTGAAGTGTCTTGTGGAGTAACGAAGCGACCTTTTGTGTGAGTGAGACGACCAGGAAAAAAGTGTGGAGGCGAAAGGGGTCAGATCCTCTTAAGCCTAATCTCACGGCCAAGACAGTTAAGCACCCAGCATCGCTCATGGTCTGGGGTTCGTTTGCCTACTCTGGTGCCCCAAGTCTTGTTGTTTTGCCTAAAGGCATAACGGTTAATGCTGACCGCTATTTGAGCATTTTGAAAGACAATTTAGCAGATTGTTTTGCGGCTACAGGAGCTGAACTTTTTCAGCAGGACGGTGCCCCTTGCCATACGGCTAAAAAAAGTGAAAAAGCGGATAGAAAATAGCGAAGTGAACTATATTCCTGATTGGCCAGGTCAAAGTCCTGATATTTCGCCCATTGAGAACCTTTGGGCGATAGTTAAAGCCCGCCTTCGTAAAGAAGTGATGACGAACGTGACACTTCTCGAGGCGGCGCTCCATAAGGTGTGGGCGGAAATACCTGCCGAAATACTCCAAAACCTCGCCGATAGTGTTCCTCAACGACTTTTGGAGGTCAAGAAGAGGAAAGGCTACCCTATAGACAAGTAGCAGGGATATTGATGAGTGTTCAATTAAATTTTTATTGATTTATATTGTGTATTAGTGTAGATATGGGGGGGTGACCAAAATGAATGCACCGCGGATGATGCCCGGACAGACCGACCTGCGCTGACCGTATATATATATATATATATATATTATATATATATATATATATATATATTTATATATATCTATATATCTATCTATATATATAATATATATATAGATATATATTTCTATATACATATAGATATATATTTCTATATATATATATATATATATATATACATATATATATACATATATATATATATATATAATATTCATATATATATATATATATATGTGTGTGTGTGTGTGTGTGTGTGTTAGTGATAATGGTAATAAAAACAGGCTGATTACAATAATTACAGAATCATCGCTCTTACGTCAGTTTTCATTAAAATATATAGCATGTTGATTTTTAAAGAGCCTAGACAGAATGATCGATGAAAAGTTGAGAGATGAATAAGCCGGTATTTGATAAGGTAAGAATTTCACTGCAAAAATTTTAATTTTCAGACGTGTGGGGCAATGCTTATAATTTGTTGCCCATGAAAAAGCCTTTGATAGTGTGCAACGGTCAATTTTTGCAGAAAAGTTTATCAAGTCAGTTCATGAGTATAGTAAGTGCAAAGTTAAAGTTAGTGGAGTCCCATCAAATGAATTTCCACTGAACAGCGGAGTACTCCAACGGAATATGCTGTCGCCTATGTTGTTCAGCCTCCTAAGAGATTTTGTAATGTGTAGATCAGTTGGTGATGGTGGAGAAGGATTGGACTGGATTGGAAATGGGAAATTAACGGACCAAGAGTATGCTGATGATGATGTCCTTTTTAACAACGACACCACAGCATTTCTAATGCTTGATTACTAAAATATATGAAATATCACACGAGGTTGTGCTCAAGATAAACAGAAGAAAAAGAGAGATGATGAGACCGGAAAATGCAACGGAAGATTAAATACCATTGGAAGTAGAAAGGATTAATGAGGTAGAATCATTTAAGTATTTAGGAACTATGATCTCAAATACATGGTCATTAGAATTAGAATTTAGTCAAAGATGAAAATAAAGCAAACCAGACAATGGCTAAGTTAAATAGAAATTTGAAATCAAATCGCCTGATATTACGTATAAAAAGATCAGGGTATATATCAGTTTAGTGAGATCTGTGTTACTTTATGGACAATAGTCGTGGCATGGCAATGAAAGAATCTTCAACAAATTTAGCAGATTTGAGAACATAGGCCTCAAAAGAAAGTTGGTGATTAAATGTCAGGACAGTATTAGAAATTAAACTGTAAGAGAGAATACTTTACTCGAGTACCATATGTGGATGAGATCATGGTGAGGGGTAGATGGAGATGGTTTGGGCATACTCTTCGTACTCCCCAAGGGAGATTGGTTCACCAAATGTTTAACTGGAATCCCCAAGGCAATAACAGATTTGGAACACCCAGGCCTATATGGCTGAGAAATATGAAACGTAAAGCTGGAGATTATGAATATGTATATATATATATATATATATATATATATATATATATATATATATATATATATATATATATGTCTGTATATATATATATATATATATATATATATATATATATATATATATATATATATGTCTGTGTATATGTATACACACACACACACATATATATATATATATATATATATATATATATATATATATATATATATATATATATATATATTGTTATGAACTTTAAATCCCTAATTACGGCAAAAGAAACAGGCCCTTTTCCTTTTAATGATCAGCGCCACAAAGGTTAGAATTTAAAGCCAAGGGGCAAGATCTCCAAACAGTGAAAACCCACAAAGAAAAACACTCAAAGAGGATAACAAAAATTACTCATAAACAAAACTTGAACATTTATTATACACAAAAATATTACGCTAAACCCACAAAATTGTATATAAAAAAAAACTGATTTGGGTTTACAAAAATAATTCACCTAAAAATAATCCTCATTCATACGATAGAACAAGAGACAGTAATTAGGATGAGGAAGGAAAACAACCTATCTCTAGAAAGCCCTGAAAGTTTTCAAGAGGAAGAAAATAAAAGGGGGAAATGACCTTAATCCTAGATTATACAATTCAAGAAGAAAAAAAAATGTTCACATACATAAATACTTAAATTAGTTATCACCGATATATATTGACCCAGCATCAAAGGTAGTTTCACTAAATAAACTCTACAGATGATAGCTCCAGCATTTAACACAACCTGCCGTCGATCCACTGTTCTGGAATCACGAGGAGGTCTGTAACCGGAGGATACACTGACCCGCGTCAGTAACGTCAATAGCAAAATACTCAGTTTATATCCTTAACGGCTATCAAAACAGAATCAAGCATTTTCACGACTCCGGAGGTTCCAAGACGAAGGCAGGACCAGGATCCCATCCCAAGGGCAGCAGGAATGTCTCGAGGGGTAGAGACGAAAAACGGTAGCGTATATCACACTGTCACAACACTGGAAGAACGCCCAAGCAGGGTACAGGAGGCGTCTCAAAACAAGGCCGCAGCTTCCACAACAACATCAGTAATCAGGAGGAGGAATACCATCACTGTCCTCCGCAATACAGTAGAAAAGGGGCCCTTCAATACAGCAAGGCCTTCAGGAAATATATATCTCCGTGTCGTTCAGGAATATGGTCAGAGAACCTCCACGTTAAGGAGCCGAATCCATACTCCCTTCATCCTCAGCCAAAGGTCCCCACCAAAAGTCGGGCAACGATCATCAAATCACCAAAACACCAAGCCGGTGAATAATTACATGGAAAGAAAAAAAAAAATCATCTCATGGGCGAGGTACCACTTATATAATAACAACCTTCGGTGGGGGCGAGAAAAACCTAAACCAGTCTTTTCTAATTTTCAATTTTGTGGCAAAACAGAAATATAATGAAGTCAATTTAATGAAATTTACTTTACAGGCCACGAATAAAATTAAGCAAATTATTACAGCTCCCCACCGAAAGGAAAACAAAATAATTTATTATTTTTTTTTAAAGAAAAAAATTTACGTTATTTTTTTTATGATTTAAACTTAATCAAATCTGTTAAACTTAAAAGATCAAAGAAAAAAAAATGGTTGTGTAAAAGCAAAGTAAATATTGGACCTGAAAAATAAGAACAATCGTTAACATTGAGACATTCTAGAAATTTTAACTACAATTAAATAAAGTACTCCTTCTCGAAGGCTCTCGATAAAGTATCGGGGACAACATTACTTTTGCCGGAGATGTGTCGGATATTAAGGTTATATTCCTGCAGAATAAGACTCCAGCGTAAAATACGCTGATTCTTGTTTTTTAATTTATTTATGAAAATAAGCGGATTATGATCCGTTAATACATCTATTGGAGCTGGAGATGACGACAGGTATACTTCAAAGTGGAGGAGGGCTTTAA
>NC_090739.1:92490776-92495776 GCF_036898095.1 Palaemon carinicauda | reverse complement strand
CTGGGGTACCATACAATGCTTCATGCGGTGACATTTTAATTGATATATGATATGAATGATTCAGAGTACTCAGTGCCGCAGGTATTGCAATATCCCAGTTGGGGTCTGATCCCCCTAGTGTTACTCTTAATATATTTAAAACTTTTCTATTTGCTCTTTCCACTAGCCCATTCGACTCTGGGTGATATATCATGGTATTTATTTTCTTTATGCTAAGGAATTCACACAATGAGGTAAGAAAGTGATTATCAAATTCACCACCCGAGTCTGAGATTATCATGTGTGGTATTCCATGTTTACAAATGTAACACTCGTAAAACTTCCTAGCGCATTCAATCGCAGTTTTAGTTTTAAGCGCTATTAGTTCTGTATATCGAGTTAAAGCATCTATAATTACTAAGAGGTGCTTATTTCCTCTGTCTGACTCGTAAAATCCTGTTAACAAATCTAAATGTATTCTTTCAAAGGGTTGATTAGAAACGGGATAAGCTCCTAGGCTGACAGGTGTTTTCGTATGCCCTTTTTTTCCGGACATGTGTGACAATTAGCTATGTGTCTTTTTATATCTGTAAGCATCGTATGCCAATAAAACAATGATTTGGCTTTCTGTGACATTAATGAGAACCCCGGGTGTCCATGTAATGGATTTGAATGCAACCAATTCAGGACAGTGGAAATAAGTGAGATTGGTACTACTACCTGGTCGTTAGTTACATGTGGTGTATTGCGGGTTTTCCTTGTCACAGTCATACACAGAATATTATCTTTGATTATATAATTCTACTACTTATACTTTATATATCCCTTTTCCTTATGATTGCCTTTCAAAACACTTATAATTGTTTCTATTTTCTGATCTTTTCTTTGCTCAGTCTGTAATAATTCAGCGCTCCAGCCTAAATCTTCTTGTTCAGATATCGTTTTAACAATAGGCATGGATGTTGATATATCTATTAATTCAGCTAAAGGCTCCGTACAAGATGACACGGGGTTGCGTGAAAATACATCCGCAATGATATTTGCTTTCCCAGGTAAATACCCGATTTTTGCGCCAAAATTTTGAATGATCAAATGCCACCGAGTTCGTTTAGGGCTGTGGTTGAAGCCTTTAAAGAACTCGGTTAGTGGTTTATGGTCAGTAAGAACCTTAACGGGATAACCGTAAATTATGAACTTAAAATGCACTAGTGAATTAACAATAGCTAGCTCTTCCTTGTCTATTACTGCATACTTACTTTCGGAAGTTCTCAATTTTCGAGAACAAAAAGCTATCGGGAAAAATTGTTTATCATATTGCTGAAGCAATACCCCTCCTACTCCTAAGTCTGAGGCGTCTGTTGCAATGAAGAATTCCTTACCGAAGTCAGGAAATTTTAAGATAGGAGAACTACACAGCTCATCTTTCAAGGTATTAAACGCCTGTTGATGATGCTCAGACCATATGAAATCTACGCCCTTCTTCGTAAGATTAGTTAAAGGAGCGGCTATTATTGAATAATTGTGTATAAAACGCCTGTAATACCCACTACAACCCAGAAATTGCTGTATTCCCTTGACATTAGTAGGTATGGGAAAATTACGTATAGCCGACACCTTATCATGGACTACTTTAAGACCTTGGCTTGACACCATGAAACCCAAATATATTAATTCTGTTTTGAAAAATTCACACTTACTAATCTTTACCCTTAAGTTATGTTGTCTTAATCTCTGTAGTACTAGTTCTAACTTACGTAGATGTTATTCTAAGGTGTTGGAAAAGATTACAAGATCGTCCATATAGGCATGCAATATATCCCCTAACAAGTCTCCAAACACTATGTTAATCATTCTTGTAAATGTTATAGGAGCACAACGTAAACCAAAAGGCATCCGTAAAAATTCATAATGTCCCCTGGCTGTGCTGAATGCTGTGTATGGGATACTATCTTCTTCTAATGATATCTGGTGAAAGCCTTTAAGTAAGTCCAAACTGGTAAAATATTTATTCTGACCTAACAAAGACAAAATATCGTCAGTACATGGCACTGGGAATCGATCAGGGATCGTCTCCTCATTTAGACGACGGAAGTCTACGCAGATAAGCCATGTTCGATCTTTTTTCGGTAAAACTATTAACGGAAAATTATAAGGGCTGTTTGATTTCCTAATGACTCCTTCTTCTAGCATTTTACCTACTTCATCACTTATTTCATTCTGGAATTTCATAGGGAGTCTGTACGAGGGTACATAGATAATTTTCTGCTTGTCCTTTAACCTTATTTGATGCTCGATCACATCTGTTTTTCCTAAGGATCCATCCGTAGTGGAAAAAACATCATGATATTTAGTTAAAAGTCCAAAAATTTTCTGCTGAATTTCTTCGTCTTGAATGTTTTTATTGATTTAATTTTAATAGATTGCAAAAGGGATTCATCCGCAACTGATTGAGAGTGATTGATTTTAGCAACGGTAAGAATACGATGTTTATAAACTTCTACATCCAAGATATGTTGATTTTTGTGAATTACTAAAGTGTTATTTAAATGATTACAGACTTCAATATTACATCGTTGATGTGAGCCTACTGTATAAATAGCTTGTGTGACAGACAATCCGTTAGTTTTCAAAGTGTCGGAAAGGATTAATATTTCAGATCCCGGTAATGTTTTCTTTATTTGCACTATTAAATTCGAAGGTACGTTTGGCTCGATAGATTTCCTGCAAGATGATATTACGGATGAACTTGAATTCTGCTGGGTCGCGTATATTATTTCTTTATTAGTGAGAAAAGTTATTGGTTCTTCAACGTACGTTACGGTTACATTTGTCGTCTCCTTTTTATCCAAAACTGATATTAAAGTATTAGAAGACTTATAGAATTTCCCTTTGATATACACGCCGAGCTTGGCAGGGGCTAAGATAATGTTTTGATTCCCCATAGATGGGTATCCTATAATTACAGCTGGATACATATCAATGTTTTGTACAACAACAAATATATCGGCAAACGTGCGTTTACCGACTTTGAATTGAACATGAGTTATGCCTATGACATTTAATTCATTATTTCCTATATCTGAGAGTCTAACTCCGGATTTTTCAATCGGAAAGTTCGAAAACAACAAATGATGTGTCCTCAAATCCATGATATTACGTGGACTACCAGAGTTAAAAAAATAACGTAAAGGCAAATTTATTGCCTCACAATTATCTGATAAAACATTAAATTGATTATTCAATACTATTGATGTTGACATGAATGACCTTGACCCAACATCACTCTCTTCCCCACTGGAGTTAACTATGTGGTATTTGCTTTGCTCTGCACATTCTGAAAATTAGTCTGACGTTGCGAGGTCTGGTTTGACGACCCAGGCTCAGCGATATTCGAAGAAGTGTTTGTTTGTTTCGGACTCTGAACTGCATTGACATTTGGTTGTTTCTTCTTATTGTTAAAATGAGGATTTTTCTTTTTATTTCCATATGGAACTGACTGTGGAATTGACTGTGTATTTCTGGGATTCTGTTGTGTCTTACGCGAGTAGCACTGACTATATGAATGAGTCGAACTATTATGTATCGAACAGAATTTCGTTCTGCAGTCCGCGCTTAAGTGACCTTGACGTTTGCAATTATAACACATCATTCCCGCTACTTGACTATTATTAACTACGTTCACTGTTTGTGGCTTTGTTTCATTCTTTGCAAAAACTTGAGTTAACACGGGATCGAGATCTGGACACTTAGCCATGTGTTTTTTTATCTGTTTATATACATCCAATTCCGTACTTGCAGGCGTTAACTTTATATCAAAACACCGCACTAAAGCTTCAGGCAACATAGGTGTCATGCAAGTTAAATACATTAATCGTAAAAAATCTTTCACGGAGATGTTATCTCTAGTAACCCAAGTGGAATTACCTAAAATATCCTGATATTCATTAAGCCTATCAGCTATGAGAGCTACTCTCTCAATAACATTAAGCCGATTCATAGTGGTTTGATTAAGTGTATTTCTTAACGTTAATACTGCATCCAAGGCTTCTTCACCCCCATAGACCGCGCGTAACCTAACTTTGAAATCATCCCAGGTAACTGCTTCTTGAAATGAAACACCTCTTAAATACGCACTCGCATCCCTCTTAGAAAAATCTATAAAACCTTTAGCTTCTTGTAATAGTACAAAAGGGTCTACGATTTGTTTGGCATTTAAATGGGTATCGACGGATGAAATCCATGACTCCACATTTTGAGGCAAGAACCCATTAACCCGACCCTGAAAAGGAAGGATTGCAGACCTGGCATTTACAAGCGTCACAATCGGGAGAGGATTAATCTGTCCTACGCCACTAGGTCCAGGGGTGGGGCTCACAGGGGGCGTCATGACTGCTGTATTTCTTTTCCTATCTCTTCGACCCCTTGCAATTCTATCAAAATATCTATATGAATACAGACGTCCACTGGGTAAACGCATAAGCTCTGAATGACAAAGATTATAATAAAATTCCCCAAAACAATGCTACTAATCCCAAGACATTTCCCGAGAATTTCTGAAAGAAAAAGGAACTAGCACAGAGAGAGAAAAAATTCTAGATGAGAATTCGGAGTTGAACACAGTTTCCTTTAATGAAAGGAAAATAAAAGATTAGCAAACCACTCACCCCAGTAATAATCGACTAACGACTCGTGATAACTACACTTCACTGCCCAAACTGAAAAGAATATGAAAAATTGTACTTACCTTTTATATGGTTCTGTGTGATGTCGTCACATCCTCTCTCTCTCTTGATGTTTGTTAGCGATGTTTCGTCCGAGTTTCCGTTGAAAGTAGTGCTTACTGGATATGTTTTGTAAGCGTTGAACGTCAGTCCTTGGGTTTCCTAGGATGTAGATTGAAGATCCAGTTCATCAGTTTGTATGTATACCATTCATCAAATGTTTTAGACTTCGATGGACTATGTTACTTAGTCAAAATTGTAGATTCATTAACGTTGATTTCTTGAAGATCTTTCTCTGGT
>NC_090739.1:92483276-92488276 GCF_036898095.1 Palaemon carinicauda | reverse complement strand
CAAAAAATCAAATGCACAGAAAAAATAGAAAAAAAGAATTAAATACGTTAATTCCATTACACCTCCCCACCAAAGAAAAAAAAATTTCTAAAAGAAAATTTTTTTCAAAAATTCAAATAAAATTACTTGACATAGTAAGATACATTAGTGGAAACCTAGAAAAAAAATAATGCATGATTATTATTGCAGACTATTCATTCTATTGTAAAGGTCCTTGACAAAACGTCGGGAATTACATTACCCCTACCTGGTATATGCCGTATCTCGAGATCATACTCTTGGAGAGTCAAACTCCACCTAAGAATTCGCATATTTTTATCTTTGAAACGTTGGATAAAGACTAAGGGGTTTTGGTCAGTATAAACTACAATAGGATACTTAGAATTACTTAAATAAACATCAAAACGGGTCAATGCCTTTATTAGCCACAATGCCTCCTTTTCTATTGTAGAATATTTTCTTTCTTCTGTCGACAATTTCTTGGAGAAGTAAGCAACAGGGTGTAGAGTTCCCTTGTCATCCTCTTGTAATAGAACAGCACCGAGTCCCAAGTCGCTGTCATCGGTACCTAACCTGAAAGGCAATTTAAAATCCGGGGAGCGTTACAATGGGTAACTAATCAAGGTGGCTTTCAGTCTTTCGAAAGCCCCCTGACAATCAGCAGACCAGTTAAATTTAACACCTTTCTTTAACAGGTTTGTAAGAGGGTTAGCTATGTCAGAAAAATTGCAAATAAATTTACGATAATATCCGACCATAACTAGGAAACGCCTAACGCCCCTTTTATTAAGAGGTACGGGAAAATCTGCAACTGCCTCCACATTGGCCTTCTTAGGGGCGACCTTACCCAGGCCCACCTCATGGCCGAGGTAAATTACTTTTGCCCTGAGCGAAATCGCTCTTTTTCAGATTTACCACGAGGCCAGCCTTCCGCAAAACCTGAAACAAAGCTCTCAATCTTTTAAGATGAGTCTTCCAATCATCACTATAAATGATAAGGTCATCTATGTAGACAACGCAACCCTCCAAATTCTGTGTTATGTAATTCATCAACCTTTGGAAGGTAGCAGCCGCATTTTTCATTCCGAATGGCATTACCTTGCATTCGAAAAGGCCGTCACCTGTCACAAAGGCTGAAATCTGTCTCGCCCGGGGGTGAAAGACCGACCTGCCAATAGCCTTTTAAAAGATCTAATTTTGTCAAAAATTTGGCAGACCCAACACGACCAATACAGTCTTCCACCCTGGGTAGAGGAAAGGAATCTGTTCTGGTTACAACATTTATCTTTCTATAATCGAAGCATAGACGGTGTTGTCCGCCTTCTTTTTTAACTAATACCACAGGCGAACTCCACGGACTACTGCTGGGTACAATTAAATCATTATCCAACATATATCGCACCTCCTCTCTCACAATGTCTCTCTTTACTGGGTTAAGTTGGTAGGGGCATTGTTTAATAGGTTTAGAATCCCCCACATCCACATCATGTTCTAGAACCGTAGTCCTACCTGGAGTGTCTTGAAAAATATCTCTGTATTCATTAATCAGGGGTAATTAATGATACAGACCTGTCGTGATCCAAATGCTAAAATTTCATTTGTAAATTATTCAATATTTCAGAATTGCTGTTCAATGCATCAGGTGTAACAGATAATTTATTATTAACTACTGATTCTACCGTATCTACTTCTGTGTCTACTTCTACATTGACTAAGGTGACGGGATCCACATCTACATTTTCAACTAATTCTACATCTCTACTTACATAAGGTTTAAGCATATTAATATGACATACTCGAGTTTTTCTCCTTTTACCTGGGGTCTCTATCAAATAATTCATATCATTATATTTCTTTAGAACTTTCCAGGGCCCTGAAAACTGCGCCCTCAGAGGATTTCCTGGGAAGGGCAATAAAACTAAAACACTATCACCAGGTTTAAACACCCTTTTTTGAGTCCCAACATCGTATTTGTTTTTCATCACCTCCTGGCTTTCAGCTAAATTCTCTTTAGCAAACTCCCAAGCCTTTTTTAATTTCTCTTGAAGTCCTGACAAATAATCAAGAATGTTTATCTCAGGAGTCTCCCCCCTCCAAATGTTCACGTACAACTTCCAAGGGCCCATGCACACAATGCCCGAAAATAAGCTCGAAAGGGGAGTATCCCAAAGCCTCATTAGGAACGGAACGAATGGCAAATAAGGCATACAGGACCTCCTTATCCCACTCTCTTCCTGACTCCATGCAAAACTTTCTCAAAATAGACTTTAGGGTCTGGTGGAACCGTTCCACCTGGCCCTGACTCTCAGGGTGATATGGGGAAGAGGTAATGTGTTTTACCCCTAATTCAGACATTTTATTCTTAAAATACTTGCTTGTGAAATTAGTAGCACAATCAGATTGCAAAGTGCGAGGTATACCAAACTTAGTAAAGAAGCCAATTAAATTATCAACGATCTTTTCACTCCGAATACTCCTCATGGGAATAGCCTCCGGGAAGCGAGACATCCGATCCACAATTGTTAATAAATATTCATTACCACCGCGCGTCCGCGGGAGAGGACCAACGACATCGATCACCACCTCCCCAAAAGGCTCCCCAACTGAAGGTATGGGAATGAGTGGGGGCTTTAAGTATCTTTTGGTTGGGCTTCCCCACCAACTGACACACTTTGCAAGAAAGTACATAGTGCTTTATATCTCGGCGCATTCGGGGCCAATAAAAATGTTGTGCGCCCTTCTGAAAAGTTTTTCTGACCCCAAAATGCCCAGCAAGATTATTTTCATGAGCCAAAAACAAAATTTTGTTCCTATACTCATCAGGAACTACCAACTGACGAGAAACTTCTACCTGGTCAGCAGGTGCAACCCTTTCTCTTTACAGAATACTGGCTTAGATAAATCACTAATATCACTACTAATTGCTTCATTAAATTCAACAGTCTGGGCTTTCCTAAAAGCCTTGGAATCCCACACCACGTCTCGAAAATTAAGTACACCATTTGTCACAGTCAGTCTTATGTCCATCAATCACATCCAAATCCAACTCGACCTCGGCCAGGTCAACTTCTTTTGCCTTTGACCTCGTTATCACAGAGATAGGTTTTAAAATATCATTTATAGGACAGTGGTTGTCCCCTACTTCGACCACAGACAGAATTGGAAAGATACAAGATTCATCTGTAACGGATAAATCGTTAGTAAAAATTACATCTATCTTGGGAATTGGCAAACTATCAACCACGGCCAACTTTACCTCACCTGAAAAATAATTAGTATCAAGAAAAAAAAATTCTAATGGGTATGAATTCACTGTGTTCGGGAAACCACCCAATACGACATACTCATCATTCTTATATACATATCCATCCGGGACAGACCCTCGTAAAATTAATGACTGAGCGGCCCCAGTATCTCTCAATACTTTAACGTTTGTCCCAATCCGTTTAGTCGTATCCGTGAAAATAGATCCGTCAGTTATGTACTTGCGAAATCTAAGTCATCTAGATTCGTCTTCCTTTGGCGGTTCAGCTGCTGTTACAACGTTAACAGGTTTAGGATTTCTTTCGAAATATTTCTTTCTCGAGAAACACTGAGACTCGACATGACCTCTTCTGCTACACCAAAAACAGACTATTCCTGATCCCGAAGCCTTACTGTTCCCTACATTCCTACTAGTATTAACATAACTGCGAGAATTACCATTATTTAAACTACTACTAGTTTCATTATCATTATCACTATTCCTATTATTCTTATTTCTGTCAAAATCAGGTTTCTCCGACTCTTGTTGTCTGTTCTGGTTATTCCTTCTCCAACCACCACTGAAAAATTTCCTATTGTTTACAGATACTTCCCTAGTTACCTTTTCCTGCTTGTGGGCGAGGGAATACTCGTCCGACGCAATAGCGATCTCCTGCAAGGAGTCCAGTTTCAACTCGTCCAAATGTATTTTTAACTCTCTAACCACATTCCTTTTAAATTCCTCTACCAAAATTAATTCTTTTAATTTAGAAAAATTATCAATATCCTTTGACTTCAACCAGTCCTCACAAAACTGCTCCTTATGCCTCGCAAATTCCACAAATGTCATCCCTGACTCTTTCTTAAAATTGCGAAATTTCTGCCTATAGGCCTCAGGAACTAAATCATAGGCTTTAAGAATTATGGCTTTCACTGTATCATAATCGTTACAAAGATCTTCATTAAGTGTGTTATATACACGCTGAGCCTTCCCTTTCAATCGACACTGAATCATAGTGGTCCACATGTTCTTTGGCCAAACCAACCTTTTAGCTATCCTCTCGAAAGAAGTGAAAAATTCTGGAACATCTTCCTCATTGAACAAAGGTACCAATTTCAACGCTGACGTTACCTTAAAATTATCCCCAGAACTACTATTTCTATTATTATTACCGTTACGTATTCTCTGCAAGATAATCTCGTGTTCCCTTTCTTTAGCTCTTTCTTCAGCTTGCAACCGCATGGCTGTTAACTCTAACTCCTTAATCTTCGCTTCCTCTTTTAAAATACTGAGTCTCAATTCACTTACCTGATGAATGTTACTTTTATCTAACTCCTGGTTTCCTTTGTTAGTGAATCTGCCCTGTTCTTCATCTTCGTTCATATGCGAAACACTTACACTCTTTTGTTGCTCTTTAGCAGCTTTCAGTACTTCTTTAAGTAACTGCCCCTTACGAATTTCTGATGGCAGTTCCAAATGCAAAAACTGAGACAAGAACCACAACTCCTCTCTTTTCAAATCAAAAATATTGTCTTCCCAATCAGGGCTACTAAGAAATTCGGCCGCAGCCTCCTCAACTTGAAGCTCGAAATAAGGCATATTCCAAGTTAAAAGGGTTATGAGGGAGTAAAAGAGAGAGAGAGAGAGAGAGGGGGGGGGGGGGCGGCGGAGAAAATACTCCAATCACTTAAAGGCCTATCAAGCAAAACTATCTTCCCACTTTTCTCTGCACTCCTCGAGAAAATCCTGTGAACCT
>NC_090739.1:92460776-92463276 GCF_036898095.1 Palaemon carinicauda | reverse complement strand
ATATATATATATATATATATATATATATATGTATATATATATACATATGTATGTACTGTATATATATATATATATATATATATATATATATATATATATATATATATACATAAATATATATATATATATATATATATATATATATATATATATATATATATATATATATGTATATATATGTATAATATATGCATGTATATATATATATATATATATATATATATATATATATATATATATGTATATATATACGTGTATATATATATATATATATATATATATATATATATATATATATATATATATATACATATATACCCATATATATATATATACATATGTAGACATATATATATATATATATATATATATATATATATATATATATATATATATATACATATATATATATATATATATATATATATATATATATATATATATATATATATATATATACGTATATATAGATATATGTATATTTATATATATATATATATATATATATATATATATACATATATATATATGTATGTATAAATTATATATATGTATGTATAAATTATATATATATATATATATATATATATATATATATATATATATATATATATATATATATATACATTAATTATTTGTCTATATATATTTATACACACAGATATATATATATATATATATATGTATATATATATATATATATATATATATATATATATATATATATATATATATATATATATATATATATATATTTATATATACATACATACATACATATATATATATATATATATATATATATATATATATATATATATATATATATATATATATATATATATATTTGGATATATGTACAAATATATTTTTATATATACGAGTATATATATATATATATATATATATATATATATATATATATATATATATATATATATATATATATATTTATATATATATATATATATATATATATATATATATATATATATGTATATATATATATATATATATATATATATATATATATATATTTATATATATATATATATATATATATATATATATATATATATATATATATATATATATTGGTTTCACTAATAAAATATATTCTAAAAACCTTGATTTTTATTAATAATGCAGTATTATTGTGTCTTTGAATTACTTTTCACTTTTTGAGAATCTCATCTTGATACCTAATTCAGTTTAGTTCAAAACCAAAGAAAAATAACATGATTGTAAACTAAACAACTAGATAATTGTCTTTTTTAAACTACAAATTAGTCGATATTGAAAGAAGTGAAAAATCCAAGGATATATATATATATATATATATATATATATATATATATATATACATAAGTATATATATATATATATATATATATATATATATATATATATATATATATACATATACACATATATATATTATAATATATAGTAAGTGAAAATATTGTATGCTTATAGGAAACTGATAGCCCTAACCTGATCGATTTTGGAATGAGTTTATAGCAAACAATCAGCATCGTTAGTATGCTTTTAGTAAATTAATCAAGTAGGCCTACTAGTGTTTTCTGATAGTCATTGTTTATGAATTATAGTGTGTTGCATAAAAATCGTTCAACGTGCATTTATTTGTTGCTGCTACAAACATCCCTCTCATACCAGGATATTTCACTGAAGGGGGTCTCATCCCACCCTCATTGCCCTTCACAACTTTAGCACCCCCCTCCCCCCCCCCCCCCTCACAACTGGAAACACGCTCCTATGCACTTAAGCTACGGTTAGAAAGATGCTGCAATATATGGAGAAAGAATTTCCGTTGCTTATCCGGGTGTTTATGATATGAGAAGACTAATGGAAGACTGAATTTTTGGAAAGATTAATAATAGTCAATTTGTAAACTTTTGTGAAGAAAAACGAATGATTATAATGTTTCCTTTCGAAAGTGTAGTATATGATATAATTCTTAATAAGCTTGGTGTTGAATACAAATATTTAAGGATGAGGTAGCATGTAAAAGGTTATGAAAAGGACATGAAAATACATTTGCTTATAGTTGGATATGAAAGTTGGTTCCGGAATGGAGTAAAGAGTAACTGATGGTTGATGTTAACAGTAATGGATGCCAGTAGAGAAGAGACGTTGAATAGCGTGGAAAGCATTGTGTATTGTTTTTTGATAAATAAATCAAAATATTGTTATTAAAGAAAATAAGAGCCAATATCAGGAAGCATCTGATTCCGATAATGATTGTAGGTAAATGTATGGGATGATTGTTACATAAATGGGAGATGACCAGAGGATGCGCAAACAAATGGAGATAAAAAGATATATGAATATGATTTTATAGATGAGTGCAAAAGTTATAATGTATTATGTGACAGAAGAGTCAGGTTTCTTCACTATATAGAATCTGGCCAGAAATACAAAATGAACATGAAAATGAAAAATTGTAAATTGCAGAAAATACAATTAGAGTAGAATGAGA
>NC_090739.1:92435776-92455776 GCF_036898095.1 Palaemon carinicauda | reverse complement strand
AGCGAAGACGCTCAAAGTCCATATACTAAAAATAGTTCAGTGACAAAACAATTTTCCTCAGATCATGACCTGCGGGAGTACTGTCAGGATCTGCTCTGCGAATAGAATAGGTGAGCTTCTCCCTCAGTTGTTTTAAGGATAACTTTTATCCTTCCCTGAAGTCTGAAGTTCTACGAATATAGACCTTCAGACACTCTACAGGACATAAAGAGACATCTTCCTGCAAAGGGCAGATTCTCCAGGGACTCCACCTCTTAGTGGGTAGCTCGTTCTTAGCGAGAAAGGTTGGATCAGGAAAGAGATTCAGTTCTCCCTCTTCTGAGAAATGAATGTGGCCCTTATCTCTAGATAGGGCCACTATTTAACTATATCTAGCCATAGAGGCTATAGCAAACAGAAAAATAACTCTTTGGGTTAGATCCTTGAGGGAACAATCTTCATTGTTCACAGATGAGGCATAATGTAGGACCTTGTCCAAAGACCATAAGATGGTCTTTGGCGGTGCTGCAGGCCTAAGCCTTGCACATGCCTTCGGAATTTTATTAAAGATTTCATTCGCCAGGTCCACTTGAAAGGCATATAGAAGAGGTCTAGTCAAGGCTGACTTGCACGTAGTTATCGTGTTGGCCGTCAGACCTTGATTATGAAGGTGGACAAAGAAGGAAAGACAGAAGCTCATTGAAATTCCTTTCGGTCCTTTTGCTTTTACAAAAGCAACCCACTTTTTCCAAGATGACTCATATTGTCTTCTAGTTGACTTAGACTTTTATTCTTCTAAGAATTCTCTATTGCTTTTTGAGATCCCGAATCTTTTTCTAACCGGTAGGGCAAGAAAACAATGAAATGAAGGGTTTGGGCTCTCTGTGATAAATCGAAGGCAATTAACTTCTGAACCTTCTGAGATAGTACAGGGTTCAGAAGTAGGGCCAGCCTCAGCCTCAGTTCCTTCACTAAAGGGAACCGGTTGCTCTTTGGCTACTTGGGAGCCAACAGAGCCACTCCTCCCTGGAAGGATCTCAGCATGTTGGGGACCTTCAGCTGGAGATTGGATGGGATGAACAGAAATTCCTGAGTCCATCCCTTCCATACTAAAGACATGGTGTCTACATATCGAGCTAGTTTCTTGATGACGCTCGTGACGAAGAGGTCGATCTGTAGCTCGGGGACTTGTTCCCATCTGGGAGAGAATAGGTCTGGGTCTGCAGACCATTCTAACTCTCTCGGCTTGAGCCCGAGTAGAGCATCCGCTGTCACATTGCAGATCGATTGTACATGAAATGCTGATAGGTGCCATCCTTTTAGGCAAGGGATGGCTAACATCACCTAAACTATATGAGATGCTCTCTAGCCTTGTCAGTTCCGACATCTCATTATCGCTTCGATGTCCCAGATCAGCCTGAGGAGGTCTGATCTGCGTGGAGAGAGTTTCCCCACCCAAAACAAGACTAACATGGCCTTGGATAGAAATGACCGAATTCCTTGGACTTTCCTCTGATGGGATAGAACACCCCATTCTTCCGACTAGGCATCCATGCAGATGATCTTCAAAAGTATGCGTAGTTGCAAGAGCACGGTCTTCAATAGGCTTTTGGCCTTTGACCATTGATAGGGAAGCGATTAAGGAAAGACCGATATCGGTCATTTTAGAGTTCTGCGAGCGTTTGATGAGTATCTTCTCCAAACTCTTAACGCATCTTTCAGCTCTTCTCTTAGCACTGGGTTGTCACTATTGCGAACTGGAGAGAGTTCAGAACTCCTCCTTGTTAACAGCTTGGAATCCTGACTGATTACCATAGTCTCTTGACCGACCCTGGGATCTCCTATTACATCCCCAAGGGAAAGGAGAGTTGGTGTGACCACAGATTTCAATGGTTTTTTGACAATTTAAGCCTTTGAGCTGGAGAGAATCGAGACTTCTTGAAGCTTATCTTGCATCCCCGATGTTCCGGGAACTGGATCACTTCCTCGGATGCTCATAGACCAGCCACTTCGGGTGCTGCCCACACCAGCCTTTCGTCCAGGTACATTGTTGCCTGAACCATTTCTAGGCTTGGTTTTTGCGTGACTGTGTCTGCCAGTACCGTGAAGAAGCTTAGGACTGTGTTTAGCCTGACAAGTATCTTTACTAGGGCATACGTTATCCTCTGTAACTTGAATCCTAGGTAGGAGGAGAGGGGGCGACTGACTGGAAGCTGCCAATAGACATCTTTCAGGTCTGACAAGACTGTGAACACCCCTTTTTGAAATAAAGTCCATATGCTCAGAAGGATTAACATTCTAAACTTGCTGTCTTATTTGAACTTGTTGAGTGGTGACAAATCCAGAATGAATCTGAGTTTTCTTGAGCCCTTCTCTTGAACACCAAACAGCCTTCCCTGGAATTCGATGGACTATACTTTCCTTAACACCTGTATGCTCTAGAGCTCTAAGGTTTACTCTTCCAGGAGGGGGTTGGAGTGTAGGAAGAGTTGAGGAAATGATGGTGGAGTCATGTCTATTTTCCATTGCCGTCCCATCTTGATTAGGCCTTGGACCCAAGGATCGAAGGTTCAGCGATCCTGAAGGAACCTCCCTCCTACCAGAAGCATCTCTTTGCTTCGCCTGATCAGAAGGTTTACATATTCGACTGCTTGCCTGTGGCACCGCGGTCATCGTAACTGTGGTATGTTGTTGAGCAGCCCGAGAAAATTTCTAGACTTTTCCGTCTTCCTTTTAGGTTGGGGACCCACATCCGTGGAAGACTTTCTTTTTGAAAAGATCCCCTACTTCTGGAGAAGTCCTATGTTCTCCGTGTTGGTTTCCTTAATCACCTTTCTAACTACCTCGTTTGGAAAAAGGTCTCTACCCCAGATGTTGGAATATATTAGCTTCCTGCCTTCGTGTTCCACTGTTGCGGCAGCGAACACAAACTCCCTACACGCTCTCTTAGCCTTCATGAAGGTATAGGGGTCTTTTACTATGGTGGCCATATGCATGTTGGCCAAGACCATGAGCATGTCCGGGGTACTTTGATGGGCTGAACACAACTCTATGCAGTTCTGTAGGGATAGAGAGGCTGCAAGTCTCTCTTTTGTCTCTTGTTCCTTGCCCTAAAGAAACTCAGAAAGTTTAGGGAGATTCTCACTAAACTATCGTCTAGCGACATCCGCGTCTAATTTTCCTACTGAAAAGGTTAAGTGGACTTCCTTCCAATCCTTCTCCTGCATTGGAAAGGCTAGTGACAGAGGCTTACACTCCTCGAGTGCAGGACATGGTTTACCTGCCTCCACTGCCTTGGCTACAGATTTAAATGCCTTTCACGTAAAGGGGAATGATATTGAAGCAGGAGCAAGAAAGGAAGGGTGTCTGTTACTTTGTGTGAACACTTTCGAAATCGAGTAATCTGCCTTTCTCAAGCTACTTGACAAGATAGCCTGTGCCTTATCATGGTTGAGAATCGTGACCTCCTTCAGTTCCGTTTCTTTTCTTAGCGTTAGTTCATGCTTCAGTCGAATGAAGCAATTAGGGAAAGTGTCAAAGCTAGGCCAAAACTGGATTTCGTCTAAAGGAACAGCACCCATCTTCTTCGAGATGTAGAGTTTGCCGTCTAGAATCGGTATAAGCTTTGCATACCTCCAGGGATAGTTTTTGAAGCATGTCGGAAAGTCTTGGTCTCTGGGTTGCTTGTATGATCCTTGGGGAGCGAGAAGTTGAGCTTCAGAGATTTCTATCTTGAATTTCGCTTCCTCCTTTTCGTCTTGTTTGTGAAAGTTTTCTAATAGACATTTCATATGGGCCAGTAATTAGTACATTTTGTCTAATAGAGGGGTAGAGGGTGAAGATGTCGATGTTAACGGCTCTAGAGCCGGCACAGACGGAAGCAATTCCGACATGACATTGTCCACCTCTTCCCGTAGGGGCTTCCTGCCTTCTGTCCCAAGGGCTATCTGGCCGAAGGGAGGTAGGAATCTGGCCTGGGGCACCACTATTTCCCTACTTGCTTTCAGGAATAGTAAGCTATGCATCCAATTATTAGGTAGGTGTGGTCCCGCAAAGATTTTATGGAATCCTCTCACCCAGTTACGTAGTTTCTTACAAGCTACATCCCTAGACTCCATCTACTTTGGATTATCGAAACCCTCGTACATTAAGGTCCGACATACATTGCAAACTTGAGGGTTCCAATAACGCAGGGATTCAGAAATAATATTGCAGGGGGCATGAAACCTGCATGTATTATGACCGTAAAAGTACTTAGTCTTGATATTGCAGAAGACTGCAACACATGTCATCTGGGGTTCCTCCTGTAAAGAAAGGAAAGCAGAATGAATATACAATTGATTATCTCACTGATAAGCAATATGTAAAAGTCATCTTTTAACTAATATAGCTTAGGATAGTAAGCTACAAAAGGATAGTGGGAGACACATACTTGTGTATCCCCTGCAAGCAAATGCTGTTACCGCCCCTCAGTATTAACTATAAGGAGATTCCTTTATCAAGGAACTCTAACGAAAGGGTTCTAATCCCTAGAGGTAGAAAAGTGTACAAGTCACTACCGCTTTTTATTCTTAACACTGTGGGGTAAGAATGACTGATTTCTAATCAGAGTATTGAAGGAATTCTATTTTTTCAATATAGGAACGGTCTCAGCAGAAGCCCGCACTAGGGTAACCAAGATATGTTAGAAATTAACTACTGTATAATCATACTATAGTTTTCTGTTTGCAGTATATACTATATTGCAAAATACCGACTACTGTATATATAATGAAGTTCAGCCAGTGTGCTGCCATTATGCCAAGCATCTGACGGCACAGTCTAGCCGGCATGACGCTTACTGGACTAGGAAAAATAAAAGACATATATTTATGTATCCTACCCAGCACATTTGCTGTGACCTTCCCTTCCAATATTAAAATCCTAGAGTTTCCTGATCAGGGAAACTCAAGAATAAGGGTTTTAACCTTTTAAGAATAGAAGTGTAATACCACCAGCCCTTTAAATTATTTAATATTGTAGGGTAATATAAAAACTGATTTCTAATCGGAATATTGAAGAAATTCTATTCTTTCAATATAGGATTGCTCTCAGCAAACACCTGAGGAAGGATACCCAAGATATATTGGAAAATAACTACTAGTAAAATATATACAATAGTTTTTCTATCTGCAGCATATCCTATACTGCAAAAATACTGACTACCTGTATAAACATATACTGTAATTCAGCCGGCATATAGACGGCCTAGCTAGTCCCTGCCCGCGCAGCCAGCATGCTAGCTAAAAGGAAGAGAGACAGCATGGAGTGAAGGTGGCCTTATTATTGTGTATGTATACACTAATTAAGGATGTAAATATCTAATTTACTGCCTTTCTCCAGAAAGAAGGTTCAAATGGAAGGGGAGAATGTAACATACAGGCTTCCATCCAGCCACCAGTACCATCGCCGGCAGGGTCTGCCGGACACATAGCCGGCAGGCTAGCACCCGGCAGCACTGGTACAGTCGGCCTACTGCCGGCTGAGTCAGCACTTATCTGTGCCGGTCTGGTTGTAATACCCCGGCTATAGAACTTGTGGCTGGCAGTCCAAGGGAGGACTGAAGAACCTTGGTGACAGAAGAGACTTCCCACCAACAGCCATCATGCCTGCCAGCAGCCGCCAGCAGCCGCCAGCTGCCGGCAGCCGTCATGGCTGCCGACAGATGACATGGCTGCCAGCAGCATGCATAGCCGTCGGCAGCCATCATAGCCACCGACAGTATGTATAAAACATGGCCGCCGGCAGCCAACATGTCCGCCGGCTGCCAACATGTCCGCCGGCAGCTGTCATGGCTGCCAGCAGCCGGCATAGCCGCAGGCAGTCAGACAACAGCTGTTGAGTGGGAGTCTGGTCGGCCCAGCATTCCACCGGCAAATGGTGAGATTGCAGGGGGACGAATCAAAGAGGTACGATGGCTAGGCCATCACAAAAGAACCGAGGGGGAGGGAAAAGGGTCCTCTATGAGGTGTGGAAGGAGCCGGCAAGGTTGCCGGTCCCACATACCCTTAAGAAACTCTGTTTTAGTATCGGGGCCATCCTAGGCCGCAGGAGAATTTTTATTCTCCAACCTAGGGTCTGCCAATACAGTTAAGGAGACGGCTGCAGTGCCGCCTCTTCTCAACAAGGGAAAAACAGAGTTCCAGTGCTGGCGCCAACCTAGGCCTCAGAAGAATGACTATTCTACAGCCTAGGGTCTGCGAGCAGAGGACTAGTCTACTAGACCACAGGGAGAAGGTGGCGGTATCATACAACCACTCCTATCTCGGCAGCCTAGCCGGCAGGGGAATGACTATTCACCCTGCCGGCCGGCTGTCGGCACAAGACTAAATACTATGAGGATCTGACTGAATCCCAAAGCCTGCTATCTGCGGTAAGGGAAGGGACAGAAAACCCTACGCTAGTTATGCCTGAATGAAAACTTGAGGCACGATCCACTAGGGTTGTAGCCTAAGGCTACACTCAGAGGGAAGGAGAGATTACCCATAAATCCCCCCTAGAGACGAATATCGGTTTATATAATAATTCTCGGAGATATCTATCTCCGTCTGAATTGATAAACCAATACACGAGGGTAGACTGGGAAATGTCAAAATTATACTGCATCGCCTAGGTTAGGTTACCTAGGCAAGACAAGATCTCGGTTACCTAAATCACCGAAACTCTGACTTATACGATCGACGCAGAAAAATGAAAATTATGCAAATTATAAATATCTTTACAAGTATCAAGTGCCTAAATAGCTTTCACAATTAATTAATGCTATTTCAACCGGGAATGTCATTCTACTAACTAAATAACACATGCCCAACTAACGACACCACCCATGGCCCCTCCGGTAACAGGCCTAGCTCCTAATGACAATAAATTACTCTAATTTCACTGTGAGAGAGGAGCTAAAATACACACATTTTAAAGAATCAATATTCAACTTTTCAGAGGCGAAAGAAGCTGGAGATTGCATGATAATCCTTGAAAATCGATCGAAAAAGTTAGATCAACTGGGAACACCAACGTGCGAATTCGCTACAAAATTAGGAATGTCCGCCATATTGGATATGGCGCTGTCGTGATACTCAATAGTAGTATGGGAAGTAGTGTAACTTTGATACGGCTCCCCTTCTAATTTTGCTACTTTCCCCCTTGAAGCGTAAACGCTATTCTGGGTGAAGATTGCGATGTGGCGTGTCAAGAATACGTCCCCTGATACTATGCGATATCCTTGAAAGAATTTTTAAGGATATTTGCACCAGGAGTTAGAATTCTGGAGACCTAAAGGTAAATTCTCTGGGAATATCACTGTAGTACATATATCCCTTACGAAGCTACTATCAGGAACCATCTATCAGGACGACATATCTTGAGCCCAAAAATATATATATTTATCTATATATATCTGTATATGTATGCACACACACATATATAAGTTAACCTAGAAGAATAAGTGGACTTTTCTTAGACATAAAATTTATTGGGAATAAAACAAGAAAAAGAGGTAGAGATATAAACAGACGTTGTACTCCTTGTGTTCCCATTGCATGCAATTCTTTTGTTTGGCAATCATTTATCTTGCCGAAGCTTGGATTTGATCTTGGGAGCTTTTCTCCAGTTTTTGCAGAGTTATGCAGAGGTAATTTTTTTCGCACATCGTTGCTTTTATATAACAAGCTTTCTGAAGTTTTAAGAAGTCTTACTACCTTTTCTGATAACAAAGAATTTTTCTTGTCTTTTCTATAGCTTTTCTTATTTTGTTTTTTTTTGTACTCTTTATCTAGTATCTGATAAGACCTCCTTAAACTTAATGAATGCTACTTATTCATCATATATCTTCTATTTAATGAAGTACTTGTTAGGAAATGGTAGAGCTACATTGTTATAGAGTCAGAATGGGTATATCTACTTTAAATAAGATTACAATTGTTATGTTTGTCAAAAAATTATTTTCTAACATATACCATGGCTTTTGTAGACTAAAAATATTAAAGTTTAGAGTCTGGGTGCTTTTAGACAAACTTCTTTGCTTCTGCTCGGAAGAAGGCACTGTTAAATTAATGATACAACAGTAACTTTTTAAAATGATTATTGTGATCGTAATAGATTTTGTATAAAGTTTTATTCTTTGCCTTATTTTTAGTCCATTGTTGACCGAGTGATAAGCTTTGTTATGGTTGCTTTTTAGGTCTTGGATTATTCAATCATCATATGTTCTCTACAAAATGGTAAGTTTTGCATATTTAAAAAACTCAAATAAATGTTAGATAATAATAATAATAATAATAATAATAATAATAATAATAATAATAATAATAATAATAATAATAATAATAATAATAATAATAATATTAATCAGTTGTTTGACGAAAAGAGTGCCGTCTTTTCTGGTTATTACAGAAAGTCTCAAAACCTCTCTATTAACATCATATGATAGTAAAAGACGAATCGTTAACCTTCTGTTGATGAATCATTCACTGTAGTTATCGACACAAGAAATATCGTAAATATTATTATTATTATTATTATTATTATTATTATTATTATTATTATTATTATTATTATCATTATTATTATTATTATCATCCCAATTAGATTTTGTGAAAGAACTACTGTTATACAATAATATTCCAAAGAAGATTGCTTCATGTACATTTTAGCTAATAAAACAAAAATTTATCCTCTATATATATATATAAGAAAGAAATACTTCTTAGCTTCAAAACCATTATATATGTATATCACCGGATGCCTTTCTATCAGTAGGTTGACGACTTTTGAATATATTATGACATTTGTCTTTATGCAATATACTATGTTTCATCGCCAACCCATCACTTTTAGTCTTATCTTCCTATCCTATTCTAACACTATCAATCGCGAAGGGATTTTTACATCCCAGTCACGCTCAGTTTTTTCAGCTTTATTGAAGTTCCCTATAGTGTCTTTTCATTATTATCTTCATCATCATCGTCCTCTCCATCATCATTTCCTCTTAAGCCTGTTGAGGCAAAGGGTATATTTGTTTTAACCTTATTTTCATGCCAAAATATAACTGTAAAAAAATCCAATCCTTTCTTACTCCAAATGCAATGTGCCGGCCAAGTCGTATCCCTAACTCCGATTTTGTTTTTCATTCACATTCTGCTCGCTACAACTCGGACTCCAATTACATGCAGACGAGTCGGTCGACTTGTTCTTTATTCATTCCCACGGAGGGTTCGATTCTTTTATTGTTTGTAGTTGTTTAAACAATTGGCGGACTAGAGGTGCCCTTTACCTTTAATTCACCTCCATTTCATTTTATATTGATTTGAAATATTTGGCTCCAAATGAGGATTCTATATCGTTACTTGAATTCATCCATATCTATTAATTATAATACTTATTCATTTTCAGATTTTTTCGCTTTCGGAAACGATTACTACAAATGTTTGTCTTTTACAAACTCGTAAACAAGGTTTGATCCGGAGAGGCATCGGAAATGCAGTGTGCTAATCTTAGGTTGGATTAAACACCCGAGAAAAAGAACAACTGAATTTAATACATAAAAACACTATATATATATATATATATATATATATATATATATATATATATATGTGTGTGTGTGTGTGTGTGTCTGTGTGTGTGCGTGTGTATGTGTGTTTTTGAGTGGGTTTTTCTAGTCTTTTTCTATATAAATAAGTATGAATGTTGCATAAAGTTTTTTTTTTTATAATTCTAACCAACCTTTACATTGAGTTCTTCCCGAACAGTACCCTTCTCTTCGTAACACTAGGCATGCAGTTAATTCTAATAGCCATGCATGCCTTCTCCATCATAAGGCTCAATACTACACAGTAATATAGAAGTTCAATTCCAGCTGTGGACAAGTTGTGGACAGATCTTCCTAATCGGTTAGTTGAATCGGTAGAACTTCAAAAGTTCAAACTTGTAACAAAGGATTTTACGTTGAACAGGTTGACATAAGATGCTTTTTGTAGTTTAAATATGAAAGAGGTGTTTTAACTTTCTTATTGTTCTCAAAATATTATGTTTCAGTTTTTCATTACTTCTTACACATCTTATCTATTTCATTATTTCCTTTCATCTCAGGGTGTGGCGGGATGTTGCAAATACCAACCCCCACACCCTTGAATCTTACTTACTGACAATTGTCTCCTCAACACATACTTTCCCCTTACTTATCTAAAACCAGACTCTTAGACAAAAGGACAAAAAAAAACAAACAAAAAAAAAACATGACCTTAATACTATATTTCTTACACACTAAAAAATTAAAAAAAAAAAAAAATAATCAAATAACCAAAATAATGTCATTCACGAAACCTTAATACTAAAGACAGACAAACAAATCACCAAACCTAAATCTTCAAAAACAAAATATACAGTAAATATATGTGCGAGCATGGACACCGTCGCCAATACTCAAAATAACCCTCACAAACCCGACACCGACACAGTTCACAAACAGTACCAAAAAAACACAAACGAAAATAATAATCACAGTATGTATGGTTGTGTGTGGACACCGTTGTCCATACAAGGCCCAAGAGACCTTCACAGCCCACTGCCACAACTTTATTGGCAAACAGTAGTACCCCGAGTCAACTACCACAATCACTTCCTATATTGGGGCTAATTAATCATAGTCATCATCATCATCATCATCAGAATCTTTATCATCAGTGATCCAAACGGAATATCCTTCAAACGGGCGGGGTCATTATGGCATCAATATCAATAAAATCGTTATGAGCAATCAAATCATAATCGTAGTCCAGGTCGTCAACAAGTAAATAAATCTGAGCAGTCGTATCAAGTTCTGTTACAGGCCAAGTCGTCAACAATCAAGTAAACATTCTAGGGAACTCTCTCCAAAGGAGGTATTACGGCCTGAAAAATGAAAAAAAGAAAAACACTTACGAACACTCCAAACTAACTGAACTATCGCACTATAATCAAAGATAAATAATAAATTGTTCCTATCATTCACAATTACGACAAGCAAATATAAACAAAACTGTGCTTACTCGGAAAATAAACCAATCACTTCCACGCTGGTAATAAAGAATTATAATAAAATAGTAATCCAGTACTAACAAACGCAGCTGACTCAAGCAGCAGTCAAATCAAAATAAGCATTCACCCAAGACATTCACCACTGTCGTAACCTAACTAAAAACATAAACAAACAATCTCATTCGTACCAACAGTCTTTCTCACAACAAACAATCGATACACTAACTACTCTCTCTCTCTCTCTCTCTCTCTCTCTCTCTCTCTCTCTCTCTCTCTCTCTCTCTCTCTCTCTCTCTCTCTCTCTCTCTCTCAGGATTTGGCAAACAAAAAAATAAATAAAATAAAAAAATTAATCCTCCACAAGGGCTATTTTATCCTCTTGAGGCCCTTGGCATACAGCATCCTTCTTTTCCAACCAAGGTTGTAGCTTAGCTAATAATAATAATAATAATAATAATAATAATAATAATAATAATAATAATAATAATTTTAATATAAACTATTACTTTTATTACAGATTTGGATTTGGTGAAATGCATCTGAGTTCTACAATCGTATAAATGCAGAAAAGAAATACGTAAAAAAATTTTTAAACCTATTTTGTTAGGAAAGCCTCTCTCTGAGGGTCTGACTACCCGAACGAGTAAGTTTGAATTCCTCCAAGAAAGTGAAAGCCATTTCATCTACATACGACCCACAACTCTAGTGATAAGTGTACCCAAAATGTGAGAATACATCTGGAATTTAAGATTTCAATATGGCTCTTAATGTATCCGCTGAAAGTGACAAGTTGAGAGAGAGAGAGAGAGAGAGAGAGAGAGAGAGAGAGAGAGAGAGAGAGAGAGAGAGAGAGAGAATTGGTAGTAATTGAGGTTTTTATGATGTAACAAAATCTGTTTGCTGCATCCAGTTCACTATGTCAGAAAATTTGATAGCACAATTGCCGCGTGATTACAACCTCATAAAGTAAAACAATCAAAATATAAAGTGACGTATGTTTAAATGGGATTTTCACCATGGAAGTATTTTCGCCTGAAAATATGGTATTACCGAAATATTTACACCAAATAATCTATTATTTCCTTTTTATTGTTTTCAAAGAAAGAACACCTTCTTTACTCAACATAATTCCAAATGTCAATGAATATTATTATTACTATTATTATCATTATTATTAATATTATTATTATTATTATCATTATTATAAGCTAAACTATAACCATAGATGGAAAAACAAGATGGAAAACGCCCAATGGATCCAAGAGGGAAAAATAGCCCAGTGACGAAAGGAAACAATGAAATAAACAAACTGCAAGAGGATTAATAAACAATCAAAACAAAATATTTATGATCAGTAAAAACATTAGATTAGATTGTTCATATATAAACCATAAGATCTTCAAAAAAAAAAAGAGGAGGAGAAATAGAATATGACAAGGTGACCAAGCGTACCCACTAGTAAGAAACCTTTAATACAAGACAGTGATAGGCCATGGTATAGAGCCTATGGCACTACCCAAGACTAGAGAACAATGATTTAATTTTAGATTGTCCTCCTCCTAGAAGAGCTGCTTACCATAGATGATGAGTCTCTTCTACCCCTACCAAGCGGAACGTAGTCACTATTAATTACATTACAGTAGTCAACCCCTTGAGCGAGGAAGAACTGTTTCGCAATCTCAATGTTGCCAGCTGTAGGAGGACAGAGGAAAAAGTGTAAAGATGAAACCAGACTAATCAGTATATGTGTAGGAAAAGACAAAAAGTATCGTAAACAGAGTGAAGGGGCCAATGTCTGTCCGACGAAATGGACCCAATAACTCTCTGATGGTAGTATCTCAAATAGTGGCTGGTGCCCTGCCCAATCTACTACCTGTTAATCAAATAAAAGTTTGAAATAAGAGGAGTGATAAAGTAAAAAAAAAAATTATATCAATAATCCTTTTGAAGCACATTGGATAAGGTAATGCTATATTTGATATATAACTTTACAAGTAACGCATTCTATTCTTGTACCCTGAACATAATTCTACTTTCTGAGATTAATTAATCTCCCAAACACAAATAATAACATCAACTAAATATTACAAATTCTACACATCACTTACGTTCTGTTTACCTCCGTTGATGAACAAAATGCAAAAACGACGATACCTGTACAACCAAAAAGCTCGCACGGTTTTGGATTCCCTCTGGTACACCTTTCCGTAATCATTTTTAAATTTTCGGTGTTGGCGCATTGCTTTCTTCTGTGTTTCTCGTAAAACTAAAACGCTGATTGCATGCGAAGTTAAAACTGATTGGAGTAGCGCGCTGAATCAGTTTTTTCTTGTTTTATGATGATCTTCCGAACGAAATAGGAGGCCATAATTGTGTCTGTATTATTGAACACCAAAATTGAGTGTGTTTGCCCAAATACTGCTCTATTTTAGGTATGAATGTAGTAAGAAGCAAAATATTGCCGAAATAAGTTATAGTCTCTCTCTCTCTCTCTCTCTCTCTCTCTCTCTCTCTCTCTCTCTCTCTCTCTCTCTCTCTCTCTCTCTCTCTCTCTCATATACACTCCATTTATGACTCCTATATTTATACCACAAATTGTCTTTTCTCTGACCTCTTGTATCATTTCTTTGAGTCAATATCATTTTCACATCAAATCATTCCCCCTGTAACCTTATAGTGCATATTCAAACACCTGATTTATTTCTCTTACAAAAACATAACATTGCTCTTCATAACTTTAATTTTATATCCTACAAATTCATCACCTCCAACAGGAACTTTAGATTATAACTATAAAGCTATGCTGAAGTGGACATTTATTTCTACCACATAATTATTAATATAGTCTGAAAACTTCAATTAGGCATTCGGCTAAAAGAATTCTGTATGTATTAAAGAAATAATCTCGCGTAATTTTTAGTTGAAATAAAGAATTTAAATCTACATAAGAGTATGCAAACAATTTTTTTTTTTTTATATTTGTCACTTATCGTTAGTATTCCAAGATATATTTTTGTTTTTTTCGTCATGTTCCCTATAATTTCTACATTCATAATTCCTGTACTAGTTATCTTTCAAATTTTTTTTCAATATTGTGGTTCTCTTGATAGGCATTCATTTGGTTTACTGTTGTTCTATAGTTCTGGGGCATGGAATTATATCCCTTGATTCTGGAACTTCCTTATTCATATTATATTCGTTAAAAAGTGACTATAAATCAATTTGATTAGGGATAATGTATAGTACTCCTGTTCAAGGTAATGAAAATTAAACCGAAAGACAAATAACACGGCACCCTGATTAAAAAAACAGGAAGAGAAAAAATAATGATTGAAAGTTTTCATCTTGACTAAGTTTATATTGTAGCATGATAAAATCTATATTTGTTTCAGGCAATGTTAGATGATAAAAGTTACCTCTTTTTATAATTGAAAGATTAGCGTTACTGAATTAGTAAGAGAGAAAACATGAGGTATATAATTTTCTGTGTTTGAGGAACGAATTAAAAGAAAATTATTTTCCCTTGTTTGTAATGAAGTAACCGCCAGGTGGCGTTTCAAGTTGTTTTCGTGTTGTTAAGCAGTAAAGTTGTCATTCAGCTATGGGTAACCGAACAGTAGACATCGATAATTTCAAAGCGCTTTATTGACTAATGGCGGAAAATTCGCCTACACACGTGGAGCAGGGTTTGACATTGGGTGATTTATTTTCTGAAATAAGGCAGCAATGAGCCGAGGTGCTAGCATTACGTGATGAAATTAACAGCACAGGAAATAAAATGGAAATATCAAGGCAGACCAGCGGCAGGAAGGGGTAAACTTTTTCGTGGCCACTACAGCTACGGCAATGCTATCTTCACCCAGGAGCACCGTTCACGCAGTTCAGTGGCCCCGCCCTTGGCCCTGTTTTGCCTGTGGAGAAAGCTCACATCTCCGGAGAAACTGCCCCCATGTTGTTCGGGCTGTTTCTTCCCCCGTACCAGGAAACCAAGTTGGGCGATAACAACCAGTTGTTAAAAGATGAGTATTTCTTTGATCTTGATAGATTTACGCATGAGTTTTATGAGTATAAACAGGGACAGAAACATATTATAGTCCGAGGTAGACTTAGAAAAAATTTGCAATTTTGGAAAGATTTAGGGGCAAACAGTTTTGTATTACATTATTCAGAATGGTTATAAGCTTCCATTATTGACCAACCCTCCAACTTCTTATAATAAGAATAATAGGTCGGCCTTGTTAGAACATGAATTTGTTAGCGAAGCTATACAAGATTTGTTAGACAGAAACTTCATTGAAAGTGCTTAGAAAAGCCTTATGTAGTTAATCCTTTGTCTGTTTCTGTGCCGAATTCAGGAAAGAAAAGGCTCATTTTGGATTTACGTGTAGTCAATAAGCACATTTGGAAGCAATCTGTAAAATATGAAGATTTAAAGGTTGTTCTAGCTTATTTAAAAAAGGGGTTTTTCATGATTAAATTTGATTTGACAAGTTCATATCACTTTATTTAAATTTATAAACCTAATACTAAGTATTTAGGTTTCTCTTGGACTGATAAGTTAGGCAATACCTTTTATTACAAGTTTCTGGTGTTACCATTTGGCCTGTCTAGTGCTTGTTCAGTTTTCACCAAAGTCACGAGGCCTCATATAGCAAAATGGGAGAGGCGGTGGGAAATTTGTCATTATGTTTCTTGATGATGGTTTCGGTTGTGCACACAATGTATCCGAGTGTGAACAGTTAGCAACTCAGATTAAATCTGATTTGTTGATGTCTTGGTTAATTCCTAATGCGAAAAAGTCTGAGTGGATACCTGTGCAAATTTTAGAATATCTAGGTGTTTTACTGAATTCCCTAGAAGGTACGATGTTAATACCTGATCGCAGGATATGTAAAGCTTTAGACACGATTTCTGTCATATTCCATGCTATTAAAATACACACACTATTTATTAGATCAGTTATCTCAATAATATAATTCTTACCTTTATATTTTATATTATAGGATACGCAGGATATGAGGTCAACACTATCAATGGTGTATCCCATGGTCAGTGGACAGCTGTTGAAGCAGTTCAGTCATCAACATGGTGGGAATTAGTTGCTGTACTGCGTGTGTTGCAGTCATTGAGCAAAGTTTTGGCAAGACACAGGGTTAAATGGTTTTCCGACAATCAAGCTGTTACTTCTATTGTAAAGAAAAAAAAAACATCTTCAGGACATTGCAATTGAAATATTTAGTTTGCACAAGAAATTCTATTTTGCTGGAATTAGAGTGGGTTCCCAGGTCAGAAAATGATAAGGCTGACTATTTGTCAAGGATTGTTGATAACGACGACTGGGGTATTTCTGTTGAATTGTTTCAGTAACTGCAAAATAGGTTTGGTCAACTACAAATTGATTGGTTTGCATCAGAGCATAATGCTAAATTGCCTAGATTTTACTCTAGGTTTTGGAATCCGTTTTCCACTGGTATTGATGCATTCACAGAGTCATGGCATCATGAATTTGGTCTTTTTGTACCGCCTATAGAGTCATTCGTAAAATGGAAGTGGACAGAGCGCGAGGTGTATTAGTTTTGCCATACTGGAATTCAGCAGTATTTTGGCCATTAATTTGCCCTAATGGCAATTTAATTGTAAATGTGATTGACTGGATAGATTTGCCAACGAGTAGAACTTATTATGTGAAGTGCAAAACTGGAAATTGAATTTTCGGAAATGTTTATCTGAAGTTTAGAATGTTAGCTATGTTTATTGATTTTAAAGGGAGACAACGTCAGATTGGAGTGCTTACTAACATTTTATTGGCTTTTCTCCCTTGACAAACATTTGAGTAAATGGGGTAGTTGTACATGTTGTAACTATACATGTACTGTTTGTTTTACAGGAGATTGAGAAGCTGTATATTATATAGCTTGAGGCAGTTTTGCCTGTTGTTGTATACGAAAGCGGCATCGCTAAAGAAGGCGGCATCGCCAAGAGTTGATATTGTTGTAAATGAGTATACCTGTCGATACTCAGAGTTATTTGATGAGTTGATATTTCATTGTTGTACATGAGTATACCTGTCGATACTCAAGAGTTATTTGATGAGTTGATATTTCATTGTTGTACATGAGTATACCTGTCGATACTCAGAGTTATTTGATGAGTTGATATTTCATTGCTGTACATGAGTATACCTGTCGATACTCAGAGTTATTTGATGAGTTGATATTTCATTGCTGTACATGAGTATACCTGTCGATACTCAGAGTTATTTGATGAGTTGATATTTCATTGCTGTACATGAGTATACCTGTCGATACTCGGAGTTATTTGATGAGTTGATATTTCATTGTTGTACATGAGTATACCTGTCGATACTCAAGAGTTATTTGATGAGTTGATATTTCATTGTTGTACATGAGTATACCTGTCGATACTCAAGAGTTATTTGATGAGTTGATATTTCATTGCTGTACATGAGTATACCTGTCGATACTCAGAGTTATTTGATGAGTTGATATTTCATTGCTGTACATGAGTATACCTGTCGATACTCAGAGTTATTTGATGAGTTGATATTTCATTGCTGTACATGAGTATACCTGTCGATACTCAGAGTTATTTGATGAGTTGATATTTCATTGCTGTACATGAGTATACCTGTCGATACTCAGAGTTATTTGATGAGTTGATATTTCATTGCTGTATATGAGTATACTTGTCGATACTCGAGTTATTTGATGAGTTGATATTAGATTGTTATGCATGAGTATACATGTCGATACTCAAAGCGAATTCACTATATAGTATGGCGGTTTTGCCAGGACTGGATGTTATATATTGTTGTTTGTTGTATAAAATTATAACGTTTGAGCGATAAGGCTATAGATAGGCGGTATCGTTTTTGTATTTGAATTGTGTAAGAGATATAGTCAGTTTTACATGTATTACGATGCATTATATTTGGTTATCGTGTAGAGTGTAATTGTTTCATTGATGTATGTTCATGTCGTAATATCAGATCATTTTAATCGATTCTTGGTTTATGCATCTGTTTTTTCAGGCTCACAAAGTAGACATTGAAGCGTTACCAGAAGTCTTGACGGGCAAGGTGGACCTTCTCCCGGATCTACTACAAAAGTCCAGAGCCGTCAGTACAAGTCGGAAATACGAAAACAGTTTCATTCGTTGGAATAAATGGACTTTGAACAGTGGGTTAGGCAGAGAGGATAGTTTGCCTGCTAAGGCATTTACTGTAGCTATTTCTTGTGTTCTTTAATTCAATGTGCTTCAAGTCCTGCTTCAGTTATTTCGGCTTTTTATGCTATCAAATGGTTTCATGAAATGTATGATTTTAAGTCGCCAACAGATTCCAAATTAGTGTGTAATGTTTTGGAAGCAGGAAAAAGAATTTTATCCAAACCAGTTGTTAAAAAGGAGCCTGTAACAGTAGGTATTTTGCTTAAAGTGTACAACAGGATTTATGAAGATTATAATCTGAAAAGTCAACGTATCATCTGTGCGTGTTTGTTAGCATTTGCAAGTTTCATGCGCAGTTCTGAACTCCTTAATATCAAGGTATCTGATATTATGTTTTTTGAAACTTATATGAATATATTTGTAGAAACAAGTAAGACTGATAAATATAGAGATGGAGCATGGATTTCATTAGCAAGAACTGGAATATGTTTATGTCCTTCTGACAATTCGAAAAAACTGATAGAATGGGCTAAATTAAAGCCCAGTGATTTTCTATTCTGTAATTTGTGTAAAACCCAAAATGGTTATACAGTGAGACAGTGTAACAAGCAGATGTCCTACACAAACTTACGTGACGAGTTTTTAAGAGCACTAGCTCCACATGTCAGTGATATTAAGAAATAGTTTACATTCCTTAAGATCTGGTGGAGCTTCATGTGCTGCTAATAGAGGTGTAAAAGACAGTGATTCAGCCAAAGATGGATATGTGAAAGACTCTTTACAAGAAAGATTATCTGTTTCATTAACATTGGGTCTTTAATTGTATGTAATTTGGACTAATAAGTTTAATATATAAGCTGAACAGATTAGTTATTAGGTATATTATAATATTAATTATAATATTACGGTGTGGGCATGTCCCGTTCTTTATCGTTCATTCGGTATACCCAAGTGCTACATCTAACGATTTCCAAAATAAAATGTTGAAATGATATTCAGAGTTTGTATTGTTTGTTTGTTGAAGGTTTCGTAATGGTAATCAGGGAAAATATAATTTTCTGTGTTTGAGGAACGAATTAAAAGAAAATTATTTTCCCTTGTTTGTAATGAAGTAACCGCCAGGTGGCGTTTCAAGTTGTTTTCGTGTTGTTAAGCAGTAAAGTTGTCATTCAGCTTTGGGTAACCGAACAGTAGACATCGATAATTTTTATATGAAAATATCTAGTATCTGTTCAGCTTATTATGAATGTAAAATTCAAAATAATTATAAGCATTATGTGTAATCATGTTATGTTTTGAGTTTAAGAGTATATGCTGTACTATCAGTGATAGAGAGATGAAATGTCTTCATTCGGTATACCCAAGTGCTACATCTAACGATTTCTCATTCGGTATACCCAAGTGCTACATCTAACGATTTCTCATTCGGTATACCCAAGTGCTACATCTAACGATTTCCAAAATAAAATGTTGAAATGATATTCAGAGTTTGTATTGTTTGTTTGTTGAAGGTTTCGTAATGGTAATCAGGGAAATAAAATTTCCTTCACGGGAATATATTCTTCAAGGTAGATTTACCCAGTTTACAGCCCATAATTGTTCTAATTTCCATTGACGCACATAATGATTGCACTTAAATGACACAGCCCCATTGCACTGCGGGGATGAAACCTGGTACCAACTAATTTTCATAGAGATTCTTTAGAGGCTCAGACAAATTATAATTGTCACAGATTTTTTATTTTGGTCCTCAAGAGCAAAGGCTTAGGAGCCACAAT
>NC_090739.1:92418276-92425776 GCF_036898095.1 Palaemon carinicauda | reverse complement strand
ATTCAACACACATACACACACGCACATACACAATATCTATATATCTATCTATCTATCTATCTATCTATCTAAATATCTATCTATCTATCTATCTATCTATCTATCTATCTCTATATATATATATATATATATATATATATATATATATATATATATATATATATATATATATATATATATATATATATACAACAAATGCAGCCGTTTCTGGTTGAATGCAGGACAAACTATTTTAAAACACCCCTTAAAATGGAGCCCCTATCATACTTCCGATTTTTAGCCATAACTCCAGATTACCAACTAAGAATTGTTACATTAATTTCATAATACAACGATGCCCCACTACAGTAAACTCCTTCACATGGATCAAAGAGTGGTCCGACTAACCAACTCTACTGAGTAGCTGTCTCACATGACTGAGTGGGGCTGCTTATTAATAACACCAAACTGTCTAACTGCCCCTTAGTTTAGTGGTTTGTACCATTGTATTACCGTGATTTCTGCAATTCTTTATCAAAAACAAGGCACAGAATAGCTGGTTTCATTTCCTTCAATATTCTGTTTGACGCATTACATATGATTACGTGATTAAAAAGATATTTATTTCTCATTAGTTAAAATGTACTTACACATAAAATCGTGTTTAGTATTTTATATGAGACGTTCAAGAAGATGGAGTTTGTAACCATGAATCAATTTTCCCAATATTTCCTTGTATTTTGATAAAAATAGAATAATTACTGAAATGTTGCAAATACTAAAATTATAACAGGTTTGTGTGTAGCCTATGTATAAAAATATATATATTTGCAGACGAGGCCACATAAAACATTTCAAATATTCAATAAAATATCTCAACAAAATGGCATATCATAACTCGAAGAGATTTTTACCTAAAGGAATACGAAAAATATAAAATGGACGTATAATCGTTGCGGGCCTTTTAATACGTTTCTCTTATCTATAAAAAGAAGAACAAGGATGAGGAGATTTCGAGACCTGACCTTTTACAAGGAACGTTGTTAATTTCCGTTCTTTGGGTTTACTAGATTTTTTTCTTTTTTTTTTTTTGGGGGGGGGGGAATGAAATATAGCTACCTAAAATATTAGCATTGAAACTTAGATTTGATGGATTTCACTTGTTAAGAACACAATTTTTTAAATTATTGTTATAGTATGTTGACATGTCTTGATTGTTGGATACCTGGGCTTGTGTCATATGTACATGTATTCATTGTGCAATATCAGTACAATACATTGGGCTGGAAAAATCATAACCCTATTCAGTGGATGACTGTTATACCAAAGGATGTAAGTGTAATTATTTTCGTTTTCCGTTCTTCTACCGGATCTGGCCAAGGTTACATTTTGTGTGGTCTTTCAAAACTTTGGTACATCATAGTGCTGTAATGCCCTTGGTCTTTTCAGCCACTCCTGTTTTATGAAATGATTTTTTTTTCTTGTAGGATTTATTGGAAATGGAAAAACTATGAGTTTGTATAAAATATTTTGGGATAACATCCCATTTAATTACAATTTTTTAATTTTTTTTTCAGCTCAAAACCGGTTTTCATTTTTATGGGAATTGTCAAGATGAGGTCAATATTGATATTATACCTCAACTTGAGGCTGAACATAATTCCATCCTTCGAAGCTTCCTCCGTGAAAAGTTCTGTATGAACCCAGTGTCACACAAACGTATACAGTACCGACATTTCTCTTTTTTGTATATAGTCTCCTTTGTATCTTCGCTCTCCCCTCACACTGATAACGACCTGAATAAACTTGTCTGTTTTTCTCCGCGTTAAATGTTAACAGATACGGTTGTTGGTTGAAGAGGAAACCCTTCTTACCCGGCATTGATGTATATATAAACTGACATTCTGTAATAAAGTTACTCAGTCGTTTTCATCCTGCCTTTTTAGTCAAAGCTTCTCTCGACCCATCACATTGGAGACCCTGGAAGTCAATTCGCTCCTTCCTCCTTTGCCTCCCCCCGTCATTGGTGCTATGGCGGACTCCAATGAAGTTGGTGCCGCCCATTGAAACTTTCGTGTTTTGCCAACGGAGAGGTATTTCCTTGGTTTCAGCGCGCAGAAGTCCAGTTCCGCATCAAGGGCGTGACTTGCTCAACCACCAAAGCAGATTATGTTCTTGCGGCGATACCCGAGGACGCCTTGCCTGAAATCTCCGACTGGCTTTGTGAACAAGGAGACACCCCAATATCATATGACGCCCTTAAATATACCTTCTACATCAGTAGTCCGCGTCGCCAGCCATCCGTATTGCAAAACTTTTTCAGCTCTCTCAACAACCATTGAGGGACCAAAGGGCTTCGCTCTCCTTCAGGGAAATAACCAGTATTGCTCTCCTGCAACCTGCCGCAGACGGCTCTCCTCGTGAGGTGAACCTACTACGTGCCCTTTGGATACGCCGTTTACCCGAACCTGTACGTGCTGTCATACCCGATGTCAATAGTTTACCCATAAAGGACTTGATGACCAAAGCCGACACCCTTATGGACAGCCACTTCATGACCTTCAAGACCTCCATCAACGCCTTCATTCCTAGCGGAGAGGACACCTATGAAACGTGAACCGAAGTTGATGTGAATGCCGAAGGACATACATGCCTACCCTGTGATATGCCGGAGGGTCGACAAAGCCACTCATCACCCACCACTCTCTCTGGCCCCAACCAACGACTTCCACAGCCACTTACTGCCGCCCGTTGGCTGCAGTTTTGCTACTATGACTACAGATTCGGGGCTGACGCGATAAAATGTACCAAGGATTGTCAGTTGCCAAAAAATGTGTAAGTAGGCCATCAATCGTGGCAGTGGCCTCCCGTGTTTCTAATCTTTTTTTTTATATGATGCAGGAACGGATGTGCGATTTTTCGTGGACACGGGTGCTTGTCATTCTCTTTTGCAAAAGGAACTCTTCAGGACACACCGTAGTCTGTCTAAGTTTGCAGAAGTCTGCCTGGTAGCTGCCAACAGATCTGCAATACCCACGTACGTTTACGAGAACCTCACATTATTGTTTGGAAACGGTAAATTTTATTGGAAGTTTCTTGTTGCTGACGTCACATTGCCAATCCTCGGTGCGGAATTCCTCACTCATTTACACCTTCTGATCGATGTCGCCCACCAACGATTGGTCAACGCAGACTCGTACTTGTTGGCACCTCTTCAACCCACCCCCTCCAACCTTGCACTCCACATCAGCGCACCAATGGATGCCTATGCCCACCTCCTCACATCGTACCCGGAAGTTTTCTCTCCAGAACTTTGCCAAATCCCCAAGGCTCCTGCCAAGCATGGTATTTATCACCACAACAAGACAACGGGACCTCCAGTCTTGGCAAAATTCAGACGTCTGCCACCGGATTGATTGGCACATGTCAAACAGACGTTCGCCGAAATGGAGGAAATGGGCCTTTGCCAAAAGGCCTCCAGCCCATGGTCGTCACCCTTACACATCGCCCTGAAGAAAGACGGCTCCCTCCATCCGTGCGGGGATTACAGGCGCCTGAATATGCAAACAGAACCGGATCTCTACCCCCTCCCAAACATTGCTGACGTGACCTCCTACATGCACAAAGCGAAGGTTTTCTCCACGCTCAACCTCCTGAAGGGGTATTATCAGTTGCCTATGAGCCCAGAAGACATCCCCAAGACCGTCATCACAATACACCTTCAATTACTCCTGTTTTGCCCTTCGTAATGCTGGGGCCACTTTTAAACATCTCATGGATGGTATCTTAGGGGACCTCCCCTTGTGTGTATGTTATGCGGACGACACACTTGTGTTCTCTTCTCAGAAGAGGAAAGCCTCCGTCACCTGCGCATCGTGCTTTACCCACTGCAACAAAACGGCCTTGTAGTCCGGTACGACAAGTGTATCTTTGGCGCCAGCGAAGTGTCGTTCTTAAGGCACCACATCACTCCTGAAGGAGTCCATCCCCTCACTGAGAAGGTAGCAGCTGTTCAGAACTTCCTCACGCCCTCGACCGTCAGAGCACTAGGAATTCTTTGGCATGATCAACTATTATCACCGTTTATTTGCCAGCCATTGCCGCCACTCTTGTTCCCCTCTACGCTTCCCTCAAGGGCAAGTTAAAAGACCTGAAGTGGGGTCCCCTCCAAGAACCGACCTTTTGTAATGCAAAAGAATGCCCTATCAACCGCTGCTGCTCTCACGCTGCTGTGTGTGTTTGCCAGTGGGTTTGTCCAATCTTTTTATATTTGAAAAATGTTCGCATGTTGCATAATATTTTTCATAATTCTGACCATAATTTACATTTAGTTCTTCCCAAACAGTACCCTCCTGTTCATAACACTAGACATGCAGTGAATTCTAATAGGCATGCCTTTTCCATTATGAGGCCCAATATTATACTACACAATATTCTGGAGGTTTTATTCTATCTCTGAATAAGTTGTGGAATGATCTTCCTAATTGGGTAGTAGAATCTGGTGGACTTTAAAAGATCAAACTTTTAACAAATGATTTCATGTTGAATAGGCTTACATAAGTCGCTTTTATTAGTTTGCATATGAAAGAGCTGTTTTAATTTTCTTACTGTTTTTAAGATATTTTGTTTCAATCGTTCATTGCTTCTTATATAGTTTTTTTAATTATTATTTCATTTCCTCTTAAGACTATTTTACCCTGTTGAGGCCATTTGGCTTACAGCATTCTTCTTTTCCAAGCAGGTTTGTAGCATAGCTAATAATAATAATAATAATAATAATAATAATAATAATAATAATAATAATATAAATTTAACTTTTTATAAGGTATTACAAATGTGATGAAAGTATTATTTCAGATTTGGTTAATTGCATCTGAATTCCAGAATCGTATAAATACAGAACCGAAATACGTGAAAATTTTTTGAAACCTATTTTGTTAGGAAAGCCTCTCTCTGAGGGTCTGACTACCCGAACGAGTAAGTTTGAATTCCACCAGGAAAGTAAAAGACATTTCATCTACATCCGACCCACGACTCTAGTGACAAGTGTACCCAAAAGGTGAGAATACACCTGGAATATAAGAATTCAATATGTCTCTAAATGTAACCGCTGAAAGTGACAAGTTGAAACAGAGAGAGAGAGAGAGAGAGAGAGAGAGAGAGAGAGGAGAGAGAGAGAGAGAGAGAGAGAGAGAGAGAGAGAGAATTGTTAGTAACTGGGGTTTTTATGATGTAACAAAATCTGTTTTCTGCATCCAGTTCATTAGGTCAGAGAATTTGATAGCACATTAGCCGCGAGAGTACAACCTCATAAAGTACAACAATCAAAATATAAAGTGACGTATGTTTGAATGAGATTTTTATTATAGAAGTATTTTCGCCTGAAAATATGGTATTACCGAAACATTTACACCAAATAATCTATCATTGTCTTTTTATTGTTCTCAAAGAAATGAACGCCTTCTTGGCTCAACTTAATTCCAATTGTTAATGAATGATATTATTATTATTATTATTATTATTATTATTATTATTATTATTATCATTAGTATTATTATTATTGAAATCATGTGTGGACCTAACCAAGCTGACAGACTGAAATTGGTACCACTATCCAATAACAGAACTAAGCGTAGGATAGATAAACTGTCAATTAATATTAAGGATCAATTAATTTCACAGATGAGAAAACAGTGGCATCTTCGCCATTCAACTGGATAAAACGACTGATGTTGCTATTGTGCACAATTAATGGTTTGCATCCGGTACAAATTTAAGGAGATCTACTTATGTACAGTCCATTTGAAACAACTAAAAAGTTGTGTGGATGTGTTCAGAGAAGTCAATGGTTTTTTAATTAACCATATGTGAAACTAGATTAGAAAAACTGCCTTGGAGTCACAATAGATGGGGCCCCATCTACGAGTATGCAAGGTGCTAACTCAGGATTTTCGGAGTATGTAAAAATGAAAACCCTTCAGTTATTGCAACATATTGTATTATCCATCGTCAAGCACTGACAATAAAGTCTTTGCAACTTGATTCAGAGTAGGTGATGTGTGACGTCATGTAAATAGTTAATTACATTAAGTCAAGTACTTTAAACTCAAGACTGTCTAGATTGATTCTGAACATCATTGTCTGTTGTATTATTATGCTCCAACCAGATGACTATCCCGAGGAAATGTTCTCGAACAAGTATTTCATATCAAAACTAAGATTAAATATTTTTGGACGATAAGGGTCACAATTTAGCACAGAAACTGAGAAATCCAAAATGGATCTCCGTTCTGTGCTATTTATTGGACATAATTTTCCATATAAATGCCCTGAAAATATCAATGCAAGGACCAAAAGAATATGCTATCTCATTGAATGAAAAAAATACAAGCATTTTGCAGCAAACTGGAGTTTTGGGACTACCAATTGAAAATGGCAGAATAGCCTCATTTCCTAAGTTAGGAGAGTTTTTGGAAGATACAGATTCTGTACACTTGAGTGATATGGGGGGTATAATGAATTTTCATTTAAATAGCCTTCATCTGAGGGTGGAAGAATATTTCACTGAAATTAACCCACCCAACTATGCTTTTATTCAGAATCCATTCACATGTAACACTGAACATCTGCCAGATAAACCAAATGAACTCACAGAAGAAATACTTGAAATAAAAATAAGCAGCCTCATACAAATGAAATTCAACTCCATGAAATTATCTTCATTTTTTGATTAGCCGTAACTGAGTTCCCTCTGGCACGTTTAGAAGCAGAACATTTTATTTCTACCGTTTGGTTCAACTTATATGAGAGAGGCCGGCTTTGCAGCTCTTTTGACCATCCGGTTGCAAGGAGAGAAGTAGATTGAACCCAGAGAATGACATCAGATGTGCCCTTACAAAACTATCTCCTCGCATTATTGGAATGATCTCAAACCTAAGTTGAGATTTTTCACACTACTGAAGGATTTTTTAGATACATACAGTATATATATATATATATATATATATATATATATATATATATATATATATATATATATATATATAAATATATATATATATATATATATATATATATATATATATATATATATATATATATATATATATATATATATATATATATATACTGTACATATATACATATGTGTGTGTGTGTGTGTGTGTCATTTTTCACACTAATGAACATTATTTCATTTATATATTCTCTCCATTTATTTTCAACGTTAATATATGTATGCATTTTTTTTATCTTTATTTTCAATAGAAGTAAGAGTTGTTCTTGATATCTTTATTTCGATAATAGTTTAATATAGGAAGGTTCAACCAACTAAAAGTTTGTTTTACATTAATCATATTCAAAATATTAGATATGGTGCCGGGGTAACAAGCTTGCTGCTAGCCAAGATTTCGGAAAAAGTGGGATAACGAACAAAAGTAATTGGGACCCACTGCCCTAGATGAACAAGATGCAAAAACGACGATACCTGTACAACCAAAAAGTTTGCATTGTTTTGGATTC
>NC_090739.1:92403276-92410776 GCF_036898095.1 Palaemon carinicauda | reverse complement strand
GGTGATTCTTGGTTTAGATTATTCCCTTTCCCACAGGTCTATGTAAAAAAAGGTCTTATTAGAATAATTGGCGAGGTGTGGGCGTTTGGATTTGTACCTTTAATCAAAGTCGATATGAGGAAGGGGATAGTATTTTTTCCCTCTATAAATAAGTACTTTACACATTTCTTTGACAGCCAAACAAGAATGTTAGATAATATTTCTTCTGTGTCTCTCTTACATTTATATTTTTAAATGAAACAATATTGAGGGTAAAAAGAAACCGATCAACTACTCGCTTTGTATACCATAAAATTCCAAGGTTTTACGTAACAATGTAAATCTTAAAAACCTCCGAAGATTATATTGCTAGATATAAACACGAGTAAATAGTATTTGATTTTTAAACTCCAATATTTTAAAACTATGATATTTGTAAACGAAAGCTAATTGATGATTACAACAAACTATTGATTATCGAATGTGAACCACAAAAAAACACAACTACTTTTGGCTCTTTCACATTTATTATTAAAGACCAGACACAAATTTTTCTAAACGACAAAGAATCCATGTAAAATTATACTACAAAAAGCACATTGCCTCTATTCAAACTGTGATCTTAGATTAGAAAATCGAATCTATAGTTTTTTTTTTTTTTCACGATAATGAGATATGTAAAAATTTACAGACATCTGAAATTGGATGGGAAAACTCGTGTTTCTATCCTGAAATTAATAGAGATCTTTTGATTGTGGAAAACAAGTCTTTTAACATTACATAATTGGAGGCTCTCAGTTTGACAATATGCAATTGCCTCAGCGAGAGTCTTCTTTACTTTCATATTTAGGTTTCACTGAATGTGTGTTTTGTATCTTTTATCTCTATGAACAGATGTACCGTTTCGGACGATCTTTAGGCAAATGTTTGTAATTAAAACTGATATTACTGTTACCAATAACGTATTGGGAATCGGGGAAAAATATTTTCCAGCTCTTCAAGAAGTACCAAGTGCAAGGAAACGCTAGTACACCTCTTTCTGGCACCTGGGATCATTTCCGGAAAGAACAGCAGCAACGCTGCAGAAGAACTTCCAAACATTTCTAAGACTTGGTTGTAATGGACCAAATATTTCATCATCAACAGAAACGAACATCTTTGGAATAATGGTGTATGATTTATCCCACATTCGTTCTAGTTTCCGTCACATTTGTATATTTATAGTGTCTGCGTTTTGTTTATTCATTGTATCTACAAGTCTATCTACATGTCACTTTTATTCGGTGTATGTTATTTTAATATAGATATATATATATATATATATATATATATATATATATATATATATGTGTGTGTGTGTGTGTGTGTGTGTGTGAGTGTGTATGTGCATGTGTCTGTGTGTGTATACAACAACAGCAATAACAACAAAGGCAGCCGTTTCCAGTCCACTGAAGGACAAAGGCTCAGACTTGTCAATTTATGTCTGATTAAAGTATCCCCACAATGAAAGGGTTAATGTATGTGTATATATATATGTATATATATATATATATATATATATATATATATATATATATATATATATATATATATATATATAAAATATATATATATATATATATATATATATATATATATATATATTATTATTATTATTATTACTATCCAAGCTACAACCCTAATTGGAAAAGCAAGATGCTATAAGCCCAGGGGCTCCAATAGGGAAAAATAGCCCAGTGAGGAAAGGAAATAAGGAAATAAATAACTGAAGAAAACAAATTAACAATAAATCATTCTAAAAAAAGTAATGTCAAAAGAGATATATCATATATAAACTATTAACAATGTCAACAACAAAAATGTCATATATAAACTATAAAAAGACTCATGTCCGTCTGGTCAACAAAAAAGCATTTGCTCCAACTTTGAACTTTTGAAGTTCTACTGATTCAACAACCCGATTAGGAAGATCATTCCACAACTTGGTAACAGCTGGAATAAAACTTCTAGAGTACTGCGTAGTATTGAGTCTTATGATGGAGAAGGCCTGGCTATTAGAATTAACTGCCTGCCTAGTATTACGAACAGGATAGAATTGTCCAGGGAGATCAGAATGTAAAGGATGGTCAGAGTTATGAAAAATCTTATGCAACATGCATAATGAACTAATTGATCGACGGTGCCAGAGATTAATATCTAGATCAGGAATAAGAAATTTAATAGACCGTAAGTTTCTGTCCAACAAATTAAGATGAGAATCAGCAGCTGAAGACCAGACCGGAGAACAATACTCAAAACAAGGTAGAATAAAAGAATTAAAACACTTCTTCAGAATAGATTGATCACCGAATATCTTAAAAGACTTTCTCAATAAGCCAATTTTTTGTGCAATTGAAGAAGACACAGACCTTATATGTTTCTCAAAAGTAAATTTGCTGTCAAGAATCACGCCTAAAATTTTGAAAGAGTCATACAAATTTAAAGAAACATTATCAATACTGAGATCCGGATGTTGAGGAGCCACCGTCCTTGACCTACTTACAATCATACTTTGAGTTTTGTTAGGATTCAACTTCATACCCCATAATTTGCACCATGCACTAATTTTAGCTAAATCTCTATTAAGGGATTCACCAACCCCAGATCTACATTCAGGGGATGGAATTGATGCAAAGAGAGTAGCATCATCTGCATATGCAACAAGCTTATTTTCTAGGCCAAACCACATGTCATGTGTATATAGTATGAAAAGTAATGGGCCAAGAACACTACCCTGTGGAACACCGGATATCACATTCCTATACTCACTATGGTGCCCATCAACAACAACTCTTTGAGATCTACTACTTAAAAAATCAATAATAATGCTAAGAAACGACCCACCCACTCCCAACTGTTTCAGTTTGAAAACAAGGGCCTCATGATTAACACGGTCAAAGGCAGCACTAAAATCAAGGCCAATCATACGAACTTCCTGACCACAATCAAGGGATTTCTGTACTGCATTGGAGATTGTAAGAAGGGCATCACATGCTCCAAGGCCTTTCCGAAAACCAAATTGCAAACTAGGGAATAGATGATTACCTTCAGCAAACCTATTAAGACGTTTTGCCAGAAGACGTTCAAAAACTTTAGATAATATGGGAGTTATGGAAATTGGGCGGTAATCAGTGGGACTTGAGCTACCACAAACACATTTACATAGAGGAGTAACATTACCAATTCTCCAACAAGTGCTAAAAGCTCCTCTTCTTGCTAACTTGCGTAAAATAACAGATAACTTTGGAGCTAAGAAATCTGCTGTCTTTATAAAAAACAAAGGAAAAATACCATTAGGGTCTACACCTCCATAAGCATCAAGGTCCAACAACAGAGTTTTAATCTCACGAGATCGAAAAGCTAAACTAGTTAGTTTAGCCTCAGGAAAACAGGAATGAGGAAGTTCAAGTTTTTCATTACTCTGTTTACTGTCAAAAACATCAGCCAAAAGGGTTGCCTTTTCCTTTGGACAGTGAGTGACTGAGCCATCTGGTTTAAGTAAAGGAGGAACTGTTGCATCTACACCAAAGAGTGCAGATTTAAGGGTAGACCACCATTTATGTTCCTGAGTTGTACCAGAGAGGGTTTCTTTTATGATTAAATTGTACTCCTTTTCAGTTGAGGCATAAACTCTCTGAGCAAATGCTCGAAGCTGAGTATAGTTGTTCCAGGTCAAATCTGATCTGTTACCCTTCCAAAGGTGATAGGCCTCCTGCTTCTCCAAATAAGCACGTCTACAATCATCATTGAACCACGGTTTGTCCTTCATTCGGTACCTTAGCACACGAGAAGGGATACGCCTATCAATTATTTTGACTAGATTCTCATTCAAAGGGACAACAGGATCTACACTATTATATAATTGTGACCAATTCAAGCACAAAAGATCATGCAAAATCCCATTCCAGTCTGCTTGGGATTTCATATAAATTTTACAAGAATATGATATGATATACATATATACATAGGTAGTAGGTTGGCCAGGCATCAGCCACCCATTGATATACTACCACTAGGATGTTATTGGATTCTTTGACTGGCCTGACAGTAATGCACTGAACCCCTCTCTCTGGTTACGGCTTATTTTGTCGTTGCCTACACATACACCGAATAATCTGGCCTATTCATTACAGATCTTTGTCTTTCCTGATAAACCTCACAACAATGATATTACCAAACACATCTTCACCCAAGGGGTTAATCACTGTACTGTAACTGTTCAGTGTACTTCCCTCTTGGTGAGGGTAGAAGAGACTCTTTAGCTATGGTAAGCAGCTCTTCTAGGAAAAGGACACTCCAAAATTAAACCATTGTTCTCTAGTCTTGTTTAGTGGCATGGCCCCTGTACCATGGTCTTCCGCTGTCTTGGGTTAAAGTTTTCTTCCTTCAGGTTACACTTGGGCAAACTATTCTATCTTATTTTTCTTCTCTTCCTCTTGTTCTTTTGAAATGGTGTGTTGGGCAGGCTTAATAGAAGGGCCATGGGTGTCTGGTGGTTTATCAAGAGGTTGTCTTTTCATTATCTGATTCTTTTTCTTCCCAAAACCTTACTTACTGTCCTCCCTTCAATTGAAATGGCTATCCTGGAGAGTATTTAGCGTTGCATGTCGTATCGGCTCCCCCATGTTAACCTGTTTTTCCTACTTTTTTTTTTCTATAGTCTATGGGTTTGATTATCACTTCATTTTTATATCTGTACATATTGTTTTTGTTATAATTCTTGTTAATCTAGTTTTTTAAGTATTATGTTTTTTTTTTTTTATTACCATTAATTCTTATGCTGTCTGGAGACATTGAGCAAAATCCGGAACCAGTACATACCAAATTTCGTCAATGTCGTCTACTGTATTGCAATATTCGTGGTCGTCCTGCAAATACTCAAGACCTTACAGTTGCGTCCAGACAATATGATATTATTTTGTGCTCAGAAAATTTGGTTTCTAATATGAGGCACTCCTCTGAGTTCCTTATAACTTGGTTTAAGAAGCCAATAATATTGAAACGTGATGCCATCCCTAGGACTAGGGGAATGGCGGTGTAAATCAGGACTGAGTACCCTGCTTCTCATAAGGCCTGCTATGAATGTTGTTGTCATGAAATTAAGGTAATAAAAGTTTGTGGCAGGCATAACAACTTTTATTTGTGTTCAATCTACCGGAATCCAGATATGGATGATTCTATCTTCGATTTTCTTCTTACCAATATGGCTAAGATACAAGAAGATGATAAAAAGGCTTCTTTTGTCTTTGTTAGTGAATTCAATGCTCACCATAAGGAGTGCTTAAGATCTCTCTCTCCTACCGATCGCCATAGCTTAAGAGCTTTAGACTTTGCCTCTGTATCAGGCTGTGACCAAATCATAAATGAAGGTACTCACAGGTTTGGTAATTGCTTGGACCTCGTATACACTGACTCCCCTGGCGTTATAACAAGTAAAGGTAGGTTCTCAGTCGGGACATCTGATCATGCCTTGATTTCATTAGTAGTGAAAACTGAGCAGCCTGTCCCTGATGTTTCATACTCTTGTTAAAGTTACATGAAATCTGAAGCAGACTGTAATGGGATTTTTTATGATCTAATGTGCTTGAATTGGTCACAATTATATAATAGTGTTTATCCTGCTGTCCCTTTGAATGAGAATCTACTCAACATAATTGATAGGCGTATCCCTCCTCGTGTGGTAAGGCACCGAGTGAAGGACAAACCATGGTTCATCGATGATTGTAGGAGTGCTTATTTGGAGAAGCAAGAGGCCTATCATCTATGGAAGGGTAACAGATCAGATTTGACTTGGAATAACTATACTCAGCTTAGAGCTTTTGCTCAGAGAGTTTATGCTTCAACTGAAAAGGAATACAATTTAACCATAAAAACTCTTTCTGGCACGACTCAGGAACATGAATGGTGGTCTACCCTTAAATCTGCACTTTTTGGTGTAGATGCAACAGTTTCTCCTTTACTTAAACCAGATGACTCTGTCACTCACTGTCCAAAAGATAAGGCATCCCCTTTGGCTAAAGTTTTTGTTTGTAAACAGAGTAATGAAAAACTTGAAGGTCCTCATTCCTGTTTTCCTGAGGCTAAACTAATTAGTTGAGCTTTTCGATCTCGTGAGATTAAAGCTCTGTTGATGGAGCTTGATGCTTATGTAGGTGTAAGCCCAAATGGTATTTTTCCTATGTTTTTATAAAGACTGCAGATTTCTTAGCTCCAAAGTTATCTGTTATTTTGCACAAGTTAGAACGGAGAGGAGCTTTTAGCACTTGTTGGAGAATTGGGAATGTTACTCCTGTATGAAAATGTGTTTGTGGTAGCTCAAGTCCAACTGATCACCGCCAAATTTCCATAAATCCCGTATTTTCTAAAGTTTTTGAACGTCTTCTGGCAAAATGTATTAATAGGTTTGCTTAAAGTAATCATCTATTCACTAGTTTGCAGTTTGGTTTTAGCAAACGCCTTGGAGCATGTGATGCCCTTATTACAATCTCCAATGCTCTACAGAAATCCCTTGATTGTGGTCAGGAAGCTCATATCATTGGCCTTAATTTTAGTGCTGCCTTTGACCGTGTTAATCATGAGGCCCTTGTTTTCAAACTCACAGTTGGGAGTGGGTGAGTCGTTTCTTAGCATTATTATGGATTTTAAGTCATAGATCTTAAAGAGTTGTTGATGGGCACCATAGTGAGTATAGAAATGCGATATCTAGTGTTCCACAGGGTAGTGTTCTTGACCCATTACTTTTCATACTATATACACATGATATGTGGTTTGGCCTATAAAACATGCTTGTTCCATATGAGGATGATGCTACTCTCTTTGCATCGATTCCATTCCCTGAATGTAGATCTGGGGTTGGTGAATCCCTTAATAGAGATCTAGCTAGAAATAGTGCATGGTGCAAATTATGGGTATGAAGTTGAATCCTAACAAAACTCAAAGTATGATTGTAAGTAGGTCAAGGACAGTAGTTCCTCAACATCTGGATCTCAGTATTGATAATGTTTCTTTAACATTAAAGAATCACACCTAAAATTTTAAAATTTTAGGTGTGATTCTCGAGAGCAAATTTACTTATGAGAAACACATTAGGTCTGTGTATTCTTTAAATGCACAAAAAAATGGCTGTTTTAATTCTTTCATTCTACCTTCTTTTGAGTATTGTTCTCCTGTCTGGTCTTCAGCTGCTGATTCTCATCTTAATTAGTTGGACAGAAAGTTACGGTCTACTAAGTTCTTACTCCTGATCTAGATATCAATCTTTAGCACCGTCGTTCAATTAGTTCATTATGCATGTTGCATAAGATTTTTCATAATTCTGACCATCCTTTACATTCAGATCTTCCTGCACAGCAAAATCCTGTTCGTAATAATAGTCAGGCAGTTAATTCTAATAGCCAGGCCTTTGCCATCATAAGGCTCAATACTGAACGATATTCTAGAAGTTTTATTCCAACTGTGACCAAGTTCTGAAATGATCTTCCT
>NC_090739.1:92385776-92395776 GCF_036898095.1 Palaemon carinicauda | reverse complement strand
ATTTTCATCTGACAGCAATTAAGACTAGCTACCGGTTTCGGTTTGATATAAAATCAGCTTTTTGTCTTGCAGTAGCGTCATTGGAGCAAGAAAGAACTTTCCACAAATAAGCAAGAACAAATATAACTAATAAATTTTAATGCTTAAAATAATCTTCTATTTTTTCTTTTTTTCATAATCATTAAACTTTAATTTTGTTATATTAACAAGTTGCATTCCATACTGATGCAACAGAAGTTCTCTGATTGTTGTTATATAAATGCATTTACTTTCATTTCAAAAATGCATGTAGGTGGTCCGCCAAATTTCAAGTTGTATATTTAATGGTCCATGAAGATTGGAAGGTTAGCGACTGCTAGTTTAGGAGAGAGTGCATCCCTTTCTAACTCCTCTCACTATCGGAATTTCGTCACTATATGTAGCTTTATGATTACTGTACTACCTATATCTAAATCTTCGAGTGTATTTACATAAGACTCATCTATTTGTTTGCTTTTGAAGGGCTTTCATTGCTGCTAAAGGTTTGACAGAATCAAAAGCTTTTTCATAGTCTATAAATATAATACATTGTGGTTAATCGCATGGATATTGTCAGTTGTTGAATATCTGCTTTTAATTCTTTCCTGTTTTTTTTTCTTATTTTTTTTTTTTTTGGGGGGGGGGGGGTGTTGATTACAGCGTAGCTGTCTTTCCGTTCGGCTTAATATAACCTTTTTTGCAAATATATTATATATTAATGAAAATACAATTATTTGACGGTAATTTTCAGGTCTTTCTCTCCCCTCCCCTCCCACTTTTTTTTTTTTTTTTAAATAATATAATGATGAACGTTTTCTTAGTTGTACTGTAGTTACACAGTCGTCTTGCAAATATTTTGTGTAAAGTTCATCAGATTTTATTTATATGAAATCTTACCCATCTATTGTTAAATCAGCTGTCGAGTTTTCTTCTGTTTTGTCTCTTTATATGCCTTTTAATGCTTTTTTGTTTTTATAGGTACTTGTACGTGTGTATGTATGAATTTATGGACACGAGTCTGTCTATATACGTGTTATTTTTTCACCAATGTGTCATTTTCCTTAAAACAGATAACTCAATGGTCACTGTCCCATTCAAAATTTCCCTGTTCAATCAGGATTTAACCTTGGCAAAACAACGCAAAAATATTACTCACTTCAATCATATATACAGATGACTCATCAGAAATGTGCTGTACCCTGCACATACTGCTCCCTTCTTCCTATTTGAATATAATCTTTATCGCTGAAAATAACTGGATTTAACACCTTTGACTTCATTTTATTTCAATAACATTAATCCTGTTGACATCACTTCTAAGAAGTAGAGTCTATTCTTCCATTGCTTCAGAAGTTCAAACTCGCATCGAATGTTTTTCTGTTGAACAGGTGGATATATTAAAGAATAATTCAAATAAATCTTCAAAGTAACTGGGTGAAATCGTAGATTGAATATCAAGTAAGATAAGTTTTATGCATAATCATTCAATACATGTAAACAGAACTCATTTAATTATGATATTCTAAGTATGCAATTCAGTTCTCAATAACAATCGTTAAGGAGATTCAACTAAACTTGAACAATTAAATAATTCATTTTCAATCCAATACATCTAAAGGGTAATCCGTCCTATGATCGGAAGTAATGAATGAAGTTTTTTTTTTTTTTTAATTATGAAATATCCTTGAAAAAAATATATATAAAGTCGTCGTCATTTCCTTCACAGTTCAAACAATCTCTGTAAAGACAGGTGTCTAAACGATGAAATACATCGTTGCTTATTGCTAGTCTTCCATTGTGTATTAAATTTGGAATTGTCATACAACGTTGCCTGCAAGAAATGATTGATCAAAACATTTATACAAATAAAGATGTTGCATGTTTACCTTTAATAGTTATGTTTGATTTACATTTCCTGAAATTTAGTAAAAAATACAATCTCATATTGGAGCCATAGGATAAACAAAACTGTAACGTTAAGAGAAAAACTTGTTGGCAAAGTCAGATGAAAATTAAGCTGGACTGAAGGAAAGGACTCCCCCCCCCCCCCGGGCTCATACACAACTTCGTATAAATTTTTAGGGTTCTACGTCAGTTTTAACCCCCGTGGCGTTTCTATTTGGTTTATAATTCGTTTTAAAACATGGAAAGTAAAAATGGCTGTATGCTTTGAAAACTATACCTAACTATCCATCTCTGGAAGTGTGAGTTTGCAACGAATTAAACAAGAGACAGCATTTGTTCTCTGGAAAATATAGCAAGTAGTTAATCCAACCTTTTGATAGTCCCCGGCCCATTGCAGGTTCACTGAATTCATTAAAGACCAAAATCATGTTTTTCATGGTCAGTAACTTAATACATAGCCTACATATCTTGGTAATCCTATGATCACAGTTCATCTTATTTTCTTTTTCCATTACTCAACATAACCCTATTTAACGTCACGCTGGAATAAACTTTCTGCAAGTATTGTGAATTCTTTCATTTGCAATATATATCTTTATTAATAAATAAGGAGTTCTTCGTTGTCCTTTTTCCGCTGTATTGTTTAACGATATGTTTATATAAACAACGTGACCTAGATTAAAGGACAATGAAGAAAAATTAGGAATGAATCATATTTACCTAAAAAAGTATACTAGGTCATTCTATCAAAGCATATAAAAAGAAATCCTATCCCAAACTTGTTATTGATGCAGGTAATATTCAAATATGAAATGTTTAAAGCTGAAAATGTGGATATATATCCAATATAAAGCATAACAGGATTTCAATTATCTATAGAACCCTAATGGTAAATACCCAGGACAAGAATAGATTAAACTGCATGTACGAAATAATTGATAATATCATTTTAACACAATATGATATTAGGTATATAGAACACTAAAATGCAAATACCTTCGCAGTATAGGGTTATGAAGGCCTTTATTCGATTTCCTGTTTTTTAAACAGGAAATCGAATAAAGGCCTTCATAACTCTATACTGCGATAAGCTTGTAATGAGGTATACCATTTTTTGTAACAATGAATGAAGCAATGTTGTAATATTGAATTTTCCAAAAAAAATTATCAATAGAATACAGAATCATAAAAGATAAGGACAAAATATAGATGGGAGGGAAATGATATTCTTATTATGAAAAACATAACGAAAGTCAACAGAACATTATTGAAGATATTTAGTATTTCTCCGAGCATATACTGAGAGAAATACTGCTCAGTAATTTTCAACGTTAATTATGAAATGTTATTGCAGTTGGTCCATACATAAATCTAAAATCTGCTTTGACTCGTATATAGCCGATCAAGAAAACTAAAATTTACATAAATGTCGGTAAAACGGGGAGCTAAAATTAGGGCTATATTGTCAGACGTATATTTCCCGCTGTGAATCATGCTCCGAGACACACCAATATGACAAGCTGTTAAGAATAATGTAGTAAATTACGTTTCAAATGGATAACTTAATTAACACTCTATTAAGAAATGAAAAAAAAAATGAATTGATGTACAGAGACAAAAAACAGACCCATACTTTAGAACTTTCTTTACTAATCATTCTTATCATAGCCTTAAATTATAAAAAAAGGTAATATCAATGTGAAAAAAAAAAAAATAGACACACCCCGAACAAGTTCGTTTATTCACGCTTGTGACTTTGATTACAGCGTAATACCGAGGATGATTGTAACCTTAATCTTCAATATTTTCCATCATATATACATAACAATTTTAGATAGAATGACCATAAGTGAGGAATAATAACTTTGTCTCGGAGAGTATCCCACCTATCAATATAGGTAATAGGTTGGTCATGGCACCAGCCACCCATTGAGATACTACCGCTAGAGAGTTATGGGCTCCTTTGACTGGTCAGACAATACTACATTGGATCTTTCTCAATGGTTACGGTTCACTTTCCCTTTGCCTACACATACGCCGAAGAGCCTGTGCTATTCTTAACAGATTTTACTGTCCTCATACACCTGGCACTGAGATTAACAATTCTTCTTCATCCAGGGGGTTAACTATTGCACTATAAATTTTCAGTGGCTACTTTCCTCCTGGTAAGGGAAGAAGAGACTATTTAGCTATGGCAAGCAGCTCTTCTAGGAAAAGGATATTAAAAAATCAAACCATTGTTTTCTAGTCTTGGGTAGTGCCAAAGCCTCTGTACCATGGTCTTCCACTTTCTCGGGGTAGAGTTCTCTTGCTTGAGGGTACACTCGGGCCTACTATTCTATTTCATTTATCTTCCTCTTTTTTTATCCTAATATTGTTACTGTGCTTAAAATATTTGATTTTTTTTTTAAGTTTCCTTTCCTCACTGGACTATTTTCCCTGTTGGGGCCCTTAAGCTTATAGCATCCTGCTTTTCCAAGTAGGGTGTTAGGTTAATAATAATAATAATAATAATAATAATAATAATAATAATAATAATAATAATAATAGTCTCTACATCCATTTGTGACCTGATTTACATGCTCTAAGTCAATGATGACTGTTGGGAAAAGGCAGCAGGTTGACATATTCCTTGTCATTAGAATTTTTCTATCAGGTAGAGAGCTACACCGACTGACATCTTGAATATCAACATCCCAAAGTGCACCTCGTGCGTTGCACTTTCAGATTTCCTCAAATCCTGGTGTATGATGACCATTTTTCAGTATTTAAGATCTGTTCACTTTTCCAATAATACCCATATTAGTACTTTTTAAAGAATTACAAAGATATGTTGAGTCGTTATCAGAGTTTTTATTTTGGGCAGATAAAGATGTTTACTACTATCTAATGCAACATATCAGAAAGGATATTTAACCCAAAAGAATTTTTTTTTTTTTTTTTTTTTTTTTTTTTTTTTTTTTTTTTTTTTTTTTTTTTTGAGGGATTGTTACAGTTTCAAGAGAAGATATCAAATGGAGGCCATAGGTTTCCGGAATTGGATAAGGAATATAACAGAATCTACCTTGGAACATGTAAAAACCTCCAGAACTTCCACCAGTGTTCAGTTTTAGAAAAAATGCTATTAGGGTAATAGATATTAGACGATATTTATCCATCACAATTTAATGATGAGATATTAATGACAGTTCAATAGCCTCTAATGGTGTCCATCTAGTAGTTCATTCTTTTTATTGCATATAAAATGTAACGCCAGGCATTGCACTTAGTTGGTATGAAAAATTAACACTTATCATTATGTCTACTTTCTGTTTCGCTTCCCCTGCTACTACATAGCAGTATTTCGGAAGGGTGCGAAGCATATGTTGGGGCTTTAGTACCTCTGGGTATGACAGATTTGAGGTCATTGAATAGCACAGGCTTGAAGACAAAAAGGAAGAGTAACCTGGATAAGAAAGCAAACTAAAGTAGGAGATATTCTAAAAACATGCAAGAAAAGAAATGGACATTGGCTGGCCATATGATGAGGATTTTGGCAACGGTGATAATTTCCTTGATATCAAAATCATCAGAAGAAACACTTTCCTTTCGAGGATAGGACACCAATGGTAACATCTGAATTTGAATCCTCTTCTGACGGTTCAAAAAAGGCGTGAAAATTCCATTTAATCAAAAACCTGTCTTAGGGCTGAGGTATGCTGAGGTATCACTATACCTCCAAATAGGTGAATGCAAATAAACATCCCCCACTGACTGAAACAAGAGGTTAAGGCTCTGCAAATGAAAAGTGGAGTGAAATATATAAAGCTCTATTACCAAGGGATGTATTACAAATCCAAATAAGATTACCTATGACTTCCGACAATACTTGATTTAGAAATATAAAAAAAAAAAGTATATTTTCCTCGTTTGCATAATTTTTGTTGAAAGAGTGTTGTATTAGAAAGCCATCTTTAAAGTTTCATATTGTTTTTTATTAATATTATATGAATTATATTTCTAATTTTACATTTACAGCCCTGACTAAATGCACTATTGCAGATTAGGCTGTGATGAGAGTTTACTGCCAGAAGCACGGTTAATACCCATTTTGTACTGCTAAGGACACTATTATCTTATTCCTCTTATGAAATGTTCAGTCAAAACTGTGTCTTGTCTCTGTAATTGACGATCATTAACATAGGTGCGACAGGAAAAGCTCCTATGTAAAGTTTTAGTCGATATTTTGCAACTAGTTTTCTATTTGGTCTAGACATTTAAAAGTATTGGGTTTTCTTTGTTTGGTTCAATTCGTATATTTTTTCCAAGTAAGCTCTCGGGTATTCATGGATAAAAAGAGATAGTGCGTTTTTCACATAATTGGTGGATTGATCAAAAGGGCTTCAATAATAATTCCTATGATAGCAAAATAAACTGTTGGAAATTATGACATTTGGCCAATGTTTCTGTATGTAGATGTGGTTGAACACTTAAAATAAGGAGCTTACTGTGAAGAATAACCTGGCAAGTTAGGGAAAAAAAAAAAAAAAAAAAAGTCTGGCATTTCCATTCAGGATCATTCAGATAAGAGTTGCCAGAATTTATAGCAAATCAACCATCCCAAGCAGAGGCTCCCTGCATGCACCTTACATCATAAGATTTACCATTGATTTGCACTTTGGCAACCTTATATCAATCTATTTTCCCCAAAATAAATAGATATATCTATATTTTATCCTTCAACAATGATTGTTATTAATTGGAAACACAGAATTTAAGTTATAACAGGAGTTATCTAATGATAAGTGTTTTTGATCATTTTTAATATGAATTTGTGAAGAAAAATCGATCTCAAAGAATCAGATCTTCAAGAAGCTCTTAGACCAAAGAAATAATTACTCTTCGTGACCTTTTGTCAAATGACTCAGAAAGATAAAATCCACAACTTATCAATATTGTTAACACAAATGTGAATGAATGTTGACAGCTTTGTGAAAAAAGCCTTAATTTCATTTTCTTTTTCAAACAATATTTTGTACCAACCGTGTGTCACACAATTGTACATAATTATTTTGTATATATTATGCTTGTATCTGCGCTCTTCCCTCGCACTAAAGCGAACATGAAAATTCATGTCTCTGGTTTTGCTCTGTAACACCGTCACATTGGTGACCCCGGAAGTCGACTCGCTCCCACCGCCTTCCACCCCCACCCCCTCGCCCCTTCATCGTTGGTACTATGGCAGACTCTACGGCAGTTGGTGCTGCGGCCGCTCCATTCAAACTTTCATCGTTTGCCAGCGGAGAGGCGTTTGCTTGGTTTCAGCACGCAGAAGTCCAGTTTCGTATCAGGGGCGTGACTCGCTCAACCACCAAAGCGGATTATGTTCTCGCGGCGATACCCGAGGACACCTTCCCAGATATATCCGACTGGCTTTGTGAACAAGGAGACAACCCAATAGCGTATGACGCCCTCAAAACATACCTTCTGCAGCAGTACTCGCCGTCACCAGCCGCCCGTATAGCAAAGCTTTTTCAGCTCTCGCAACAACCGTTGGGGGACCAAAGGACTTCGCTTGCCCTCAGGGAAATGACCAGTATCGCTCGCCTTCAACCTGCCGCAGACGGCTCTCCTCGTGAGGTGAACCTACTTCGTGCCCTTTGAATACGCCGTTTACCCGAACCTGTACGCGCTGCCATACCCGATGTCGTTAGTTTACCCATAAAGGACTTGATGACCAAAGCCGACGCCCTTATGGACAGCCACTTCAAGACCTCCATCAACGCCTCCACCCCTGACAACGAGGATGCCTATTCAACGTCAATCGAAGCTGACATGAATGCTGTAGGACATACACGCCTACGCCGTGACGTGCCGAAGCGGCGACAAAGCCGCCCACCACCCACCAATTGCTCGCGCCCCAACGAACGACTTCTACAGCCACTTACTACCTCTCATCCGCCGCAGTTTTGCTACTACCACTTCAGATTCGGGGCAACCTCGAAGAAATGTGCCAAGGATTGTCAGTGGCCAGAAAACGTGTAAGTAGGCCATCGCTTGTGGCGGTGGCCTCCCGTGTTTCTAATCTTTTCTTTTTACAGGATGCAGGAACGGGCGTACGATTTTTGGTAGACACGGGTGCTTGTCGTTCTCTTTTGCCAAGGAAACTCTTCAAGGCACGACGTAGTCTGTCTACATCTGCCGACGACCACTTGGTAGCTGCCAACGGATCTGCGATACCCACCTACGGTTACGAGAACCTCACATTATCGTTCGGAAACGGTAAATTCAATTGGAAGTTTCTCGTTGCTGACGTCACAATGCCAATCCTCGGTGCGGATTTCCTCTCGCATTTCCACCTTCTGGTCGATGTCGCCCACCGACGATTGGTCAAACCAAGACTTGTACTTGTCAACACCTCTTCAACCCGCCCCCTCTAACCTCGCTCTCCACATGAGCGCACCCACGGATGCCTACGCCCACCTCCTCAAGTCGTACCCGGAAGTTTTCCGTCCAGAACTTCGCCAAACGCCCACGGTTCCTGCCAACCACGGTATTTATAACCATATCAAGACGACGGGACCCCCAGTCTTCACAAAATTCGGACGTCTGGCACCGGAACGATTGGCAGCCGCCAAACAGACGTTCGCCGAAATGGAGGAAATGGGCCTTTGCCAAAAGGCCTCCAGCCCATGGTCGTCACCCTTACACATCGTTCTGAAGAAAGACGGCTCCCTCCGTCCATGCGGGGATTACAGGCGCCTGAACATGCAAACAGAACCGGATCACTACCCCCTCCCAAACATTGCCGACGTGACCTCCTACCTGCACGAAGCGAAGGTTTTCTCTACGCTCGACCTCCTGAAGGGGTATTATCAGGTGCCTATGAACCCAGAAGACATCCCCAAGACCTCCATCATCATTCCGTTTGGTACATACACCTTCAATTACTCCTGTTTTGGCCTTCATAATGCTGGGGCAACGTTTCAACGTCTCATGGATGGCATCTTAGGGGACCTCCCTTTCTGTGTATGTTATGTGGACGACATACTTGTGTTCTCCTCCTCAAAAGAGGAACACCTCCGTCACCTGCGCATCGTGCTCGACCGCCTGCAACAAAACGGCCTTGTAGTCCGGTATGACAAGTGTACCTTTGGCGCCAACGAAGTGTCGTTCTTAGGGCACCATATCACTCCTGAAGGAGTCCATCCCCTCCCTGAGAAGGTAGCAGCCGTTCAGAACTTCCCCACGCCCTCGACCGTCAAAGCTCTGCCGGAATTCTTGCGCATGATCAACTATTATCACCGTTTTCTGCCAGCCATTGCCGCCACTCTTGCTCCCCTCTACGCCTCCCTCAAGGGCAAGCCATTTGACCTGAAGTGGGGTCCCCTTCAAGAAGCAGCCTTCTGCAATGCAAAGAAGGCCCTATCAACTGCTGCGGCTCTCAATTTTCCTATCCCACACGCCCCTCTCCTTCTCTCCACCGATGCCAGCGACGTCGCTATTGGTGCAGTACTCGAGCAGGTGGTCAAAGGCTCGCCCCGCCCATTGGCCTTCTTCAGCAGAAAACTGTCCAAGGCAGAATCGGGTTATTCTACCTTCGATCGAGAATTGCTGGCGGTGCACTTGGCTGTCCGTCACTTTCGCCATTTTTTAGAAGGTACACCCTTCGTCATTCGCACAGACCACATGCCTCTGGTGCACGCCTTCACTCGACAGTCTGACGCCTGGTCCGCCCGTCAAAGCCGACATCTCTCCGCCGTGGCTGAATATAATTGCACCCTCCAATACGTCCCTGGGAAAATTAATCCTGTTGCCGATGCCCTGTCAAGAAACACGTTGGCTGCCATTCAACTGGGATTGGATTACAACGCCCTGGCTGAAGCCCAACGACAGGATCCAGAGTATCAAGCTTGTAGGACATCCTGCACGTCCCTCCATTGGGAAGTCTTTCCCTTCGAAGACGCCAACACCACCCTCCTCTGTGACGTCAGTACTGGTAGACCGCGACCTTGGATTCCTGCTCCCATGCGCCGACAGGTGTTTGATTTCATTCACGGCCTTTCACATCCCTCGTGCCGTTCTACTGCACAGCTGC
>NC_090739.1:92375776-92380776 GCF_036898095.1 Palaemon carinicauda | reverse complement strand
AAACAAATGCAAAAGCAAATATGACCTAGCCAATTTGTAAAGGAAAACGTTCAAACTTTCGGTGGTCGTAGAATAATCTGAGACATGTAATATAATAAATAATAATCTTTTTACTGTCATTGTTCGTAACAACATCTTCCAGAATTTGGAGAAAATTTATATATACGCATCCAGTCTGAAGGAAAATCTCCACAACTATGGCATTAAAATTCTTGTACTATGCGTTGTGTAGAAACGAACATCAAGCATTCAAAAATATGGAACCCGGTTGTCAAAGATATTACGTTGGTGGTGGTGGTGGCTACGCAGAAGGGAGGGTGTGAGACCATTTAAAACCCATTATAGGTCTCCGGCTGACACAGGAGTCTATCTGGTCCCTTTTTGTCGTGTTCTATGTGTCTGATACTTCCTTCTCAAAGGCGTTCTTTTGCTAACGTGAAAGAAGTACAATGAGTTGAATATTACATTAGTTAATCACCGTGTTTACACTCAGAAGCAAGGATATCACAGTATCATTATAAAAATAATATGAAATATTTTCTCAATCTAGTCTACTTGCATGTCTACGATAGTCGTCCAAAATCTGTTTAAAATGAGAATTTTCCTGAACTGTTAACTTTTATCATCCGTTCAAGTATGGCACAAACGCATATTTATTACGTGATTAATTCACTCTTTTTTTTTAAAGAGTTCAACGGAAAAGCTCTATTTTTTCTCTGAAGAATTGTCGATCAATTGTCTCCTAAAACTAGACTTCATGGCTTTATTTATCTAGCTTTTGTTTTCTTTATATCATAACTCGATAAACGTAAAACGTTGGAGCTTCGGGCCATAGATACAAATTATCTTTTACTTAAAGATGATAAAATCAAAGTGAAAACAAAGCTCACAAACGTTAGTTGTATAACAAAAACATTCATTTTCAAATGTAGGTAGAGCAAGTTTTATACTTTACCCAACACCTGAAATAAGGAGAATGACACAAGTCACTTCTATATATCTCTTTTAGCTGTTAAATTGGTAATGAAACCCCAGCGAAGTGAAAATATAACAATATTGATCACTTTATATTTCTTCACAAAAAGCTCATCAGCATCGCATCAGAACCTCTGACATACACTGCACCATTTTTCTATATCTTGCATACATTAATGCTCTTCCTAGATGTCCGCAACCTATATATCATACATACCTTTCACACTATCCTTCAGACCATTCTGAGGTCCTTTGCATAAATAGTGGCTAGGGAGATGTGGGTCTTCACCGTGTCTTTTGAGATATAAATAGAAGTGATGGGTCCGTCATTACAACCCTTTCAGGATATAATCAGTGGACCAGTCAACAGGTACATTTGTAAACATAGACGCGATATCATGAAGGTTATGATAACTTGGGTGTTGTTTTTTGGGATTTATCATCAATCGAATATCAAGTAACAGACTACCAGTTAGCTACATTGGTGAAGATGGGTTAATTTCAATTTTAAGTACAAAACACCTGAATTCGACATGTATAAGTACAGCAGAATTGTCATTGACTTTTACCTTTCTTCGTGACCAAGTGGTTTAGTCACTGTCTCTACAAGTTTGACGGACCAGGGTTCGATACCCGGCCAGTCACAAGCTCTTGTCTTTGTGTGACTTCGTCTGGGGCTTTGATCCCGATGTCGTTAAGAGAATCCAGACATTAATATAGCAAAAATATATATAGCTTATTTGAACAGGAAAAACACGTCTAAATGTTAAAAAACTAGCATATACATATATATATATATATATATATATATATATATATATATATATATATATATATATATATATATATCTCTCTCTCTCTCTCTCTCTCTCTATATATATATATATATATATATATATATATATATATATATACATATATATATATATATATATATATATATATATATATATATATATATATATACATATATATATATACATATTTATATATCTATATATATATATATATCTATATATATGCATATATATATATGTATATATATGTATATATATATATATATATATATATATATATATATACATATATATATATATATATATATACATATATATATATATATATATATATATATATGCATATATATATATATATATATATATATATATATATATATATATATATATATACATGTATATATATATATATATATATATATATATATATATATATATATATATATATATACATATATATATGTATATATATATATATATATATATATATATATATATATATATATATATAATAAGAAGAAGTTTTGGAAAGAAGTGAAGAGAGTAAGGAAGGCTGGCTCAAGAATTGAAGAGACAGTGAAAGATAGAAATGGGAAGATGTTAAAAGGAGAGGAGGCAAGGAAAAGATGGGCGGAATATTTTGAAAGTTTACTGAATGTTGAGGATAATAGGGAGGCAGATATAATTGCTGTTGCAGGTGTTGAGGTGCCAGTGATGGGAGATGAGAATGAGAGAGAGATTACAATAGATGAAGTGAGGAGAGCACTAGATGAAACGAGAGTAGGAAAAGCGTCTGGTATGGATGGTGTGAGAGCTAAGATGTTGAAGGAAGGGGGTGTGACTGTACTTGAATGGTTGGTGAGATTGTTTAATATGTGTTTTTTGTTGTCAATGGTACCAGTAGATTAGGTTTATGCATGTATTGTACCACTATATAAGGGTAAGGGAGATGTGCATGAGTGTTGTAATTCAAGAGGTATTAGTTTGTTAAGCGTAGTTGGAAAAGTGTATGATAGAGTAATGATTAATAGGATCAAGGATAAAACAGAGAATGCAATCTTAGAAATACAGGGTGGTTTTAGAAGAGGTAGGGGTTGTATGAATCAGATTTTTACAGTAAGGCAGATATGCGAGAAATATTTAGCAAAAGGTAAGGAGGTGTATGTTGCGTTTATGGATCTGGAGAAAGTGTATGATAGAGTTTATAGGAAAGCAATGTGGAATGTGATGAGGTTATATGGAGTTAGTGGAAAGTTGTTGCAAGCAATGAAAAGCTTCTACAAAGGTAGTAAAGCATGTGTTAGGATAGGAAATGAAGTGAGTGATTGGTTTCCGGTGAGATTGGGGCTGAGACAGGGATGTGTGATGTCACCATGGTTGTTTAACTTGTTTGTTGATTGAGTGGTGAGAGAGGTGAATGCTCGAGTGCTTGGACGAGGATTAAAACTGGTAGACGAGAATGACCATAAATGGGAGGTAAATCAGTTGTTGTTTGCGGATGATACTGTACTGGTTGCAGACACAGAAGAGAAGCTTGGCCAATTAGTGACAGAATTTGGAAGAGTGTGTGAGAGAAGGAAGTTGAGAGTTAATGTGGGTAAGAGTATGGTTATGAGATGTACGAGAAGGGAAGGTGGTGCAAGGTTGAATGTCATGTTGAATGGAGAGTTACTTGAGGAAGTGGATCAGTTTAAGTACTTGGGGTCTGTTGTTGCAGCAAATGGTGGAGTGGAAGCAGATGTACGTCAGAGAGTGAATGAAGACTGCAAAGTGTTGGGGGCAGTTAAAGGAGTAGTAAAAAATAGAGGGTTGGGCATGAATGTAAAAAGAGTTCTATATGTGAAAGTGATTGTACCAACCGTGATGTATGGATCGGAGTTGTGGGGAATGAAAGTGACGGAGAGACAGAAATTGAAAGTGTTTGGGATAAAGTGTCTAAGGAGTATGGCTGTTGTATCTCGAGTAGATAGGGTTAGGAACGAAGTGGTGAGAGTGAGAACGGTTGTAAGAAATGAGTTAGCAGCTAGAGTGGATATGAATGTGTTGATGTGGTTTGGCCATGTTGAGAGAATGGATAATGGCTGTCTGCTAAAGATGGTGATGAATGCAAGAGTTGATGGGAGAAGTACAGGAGGAAGGCCAAGGTTTGGGTGGATGGATGGAGTGAAGAAAGCTCTGGGTGATAGGAGGATAGATGTGAGAGAGGCAAGAGAGCGTGCTAGAAATAGGAATGAATGGCGAGCGATTGTGACGCAGTTCCGGTAGGCCCTGCTGCTGCCTCCGATGCCTTAGATGACCGCGAAGGTAGCAGCAGTAGGGGATTCAGCATTATGAAGCTTCATCTGGGGTGGATAATGTGGGAGGGTGGGCTGTGGCACCCTAGCAGTACCAGCTGAACTCGGTTGAGTCCCTTGTCAGGCTGGAGGAACGTAGAGAGTAGAGGTCCCCTTTTTTGTTTTGTTTCATTGTTGATGTCGGTTACCCCCCAAAATTGGGAGAAGTGCCTTGGTATATGTATGTGTATGTATATACATATATATATATATATATATATATATATATATATATATATATATATATATATATATATATATATATATATATATATATATATATATACATACATATATATATATATATATATATATATATATATATATGTATGTATATATATATATATATATATATATATATATATATATATATATATATATATATATATATATATATATATATATATATATATATATATATACAACAAATGCAGTCGTTTCTAGTCAATTGAAGACAAACTATTTTAAACCAACACTAATAATGGAGCCTCTGTTATGCTTTCGATTTTTGGCCAAAACTCCAGATTACCAACTCAGAATTGTTACATTAATTTCATAATACAAAGTTGCTCCTCTACAATGAACTCCTTCACATGGATCGAATATTGGTCCGACTAACCGACTCCACCGAGTAGCTGTCTCACATGACTGAGTGGGGCTGCTTATTAATAATACCAAGCTGTCTTGCCCCTTTGTTTTGTGGTGTGTTCTTTTGTATTATCATGATTGTTGCAATTCTTTATCTGAAAGAAGGCTTTAATTGTTCGAGTTTAACCTGCAAGTAAGAATACACGGTGGGTAACAGAAGCATCGTTACCAATTTTTGAATTTATGGCTTGATTATTAAAAAACTTGACATTTTTCTGTGCAATTCAACTTAGAAATGGCGGTATTC
>NC_090739.1:92355776-92360776 GCF_036898095.1 Palaemon carinicauda | reverse complement strand
TACCTATCTGCCATTGATTAGATAATAGAAGATAATCCACAAAGGACTGGGATCATTCGACTCTTCATTAGTGGAATTTTGACCCCCTTTTTCAGGTATTGGATTCTCTTTTATGAAGGTAGCAATTTTCAAAACGCACTAAAATGGAAATAAAATATAGGAAATTTAGGAACAGGAAACTTGGAAATAACATAAGAATCTAAATTAAAAGATTAGCTTGAAAAAAAAAATAATAAAGTCCGGGAAGCTTGGAAAACAATATCTCCGTCATCTTTGGTAAGACTAAATCTCAAGCTTCACTTTCCCGTCTCTCTCTCTCTCTCTCTCTCTCTCTCTCTCTCTCTCTCTCTCTCTCTCTCTCTCTCTCTCTCTCTCTTGAATTATGACGTCATAATCAATGAAATACGTGGAAACAATTATTTCCCAGTTTTCACGTGACGACGAAAAGCGATGTAATTCACTGATATTTTCTTAAAAATAGAAATAAACAAATTTATATATATATATATATATATATATATATATATATATATATATATATATATATATATATATATATATATATATATATATATAAGGACACCTGATATAATTCCCCCCTCTTTATACCTTTGGCTTTGGCTGTCCATATTTATTTTTTACTGGAGAAATACTAATTCAAGTTCAAAACTTGCAGATTTGGTACACTCGTTTAATTAGTTCTTTGATGATCTTTTCATAGTTACAGAGGCTATCAGGTTTTAGTAAGCATTATTTTAAAATTAGATTCGGCTTTTAATAAAAATAGTCCTTAATGTCTTCCAGTGCTAGAAATCTGAGCAAAATCTTTATTTGATTATTTGCATGTTCATGAAAAGACATTGCAAATGCAAAAATATCTGTATGAGATAACAGTAATGCAAAGAATTTTAACCTTTACCTATGGTATTTAATAGATAAAATAAAAGTATTTACTCAATCCAATTACCCTTTGCCTTACCTTATTGCCTTATTTTATGTTTGGGTTCCCCCAGGTCCCTCAGTGTGAGGCACCTCGTATATCCACCAGAAAGTTGTTAATGCATCTTCCGGTGTATTTTGCATCTTCCAGTCTTGGATGGCCTGGGATACTTCTTAGGTGGTTATCGAGCTTATACTTGAACACATCTACGCTCACTCCTAATATGTTTCTTAGATGAGCTGGCAGCGCATTAAATAGTCGCTGCATTATCGATGCTGGTGCGTAGTGGATTAATGACCTATGCGCCTTACTTAGTTTTCCTGGTATATTTTTTTGGCACTATTAATCTACCTCGGCTTGCTCTTTCTGATATTTTTAGCTCCATGATGTTTTCAGTAATTCCTTCTATTTGCTTCCATGCTTGTATTATCATGTAGCGTTCTTTTCTCCTTTCTAGACTGTATAGTTTTAAAAATTGCAGTCTTTCCCAGTAGTCGAGGTCCTTAACTTCTATTCTAGCAGTATAGGACCTTTTTACACTCTCTATTTGTGCAATCCTTTTGGTAGTGTGGGTACCATATCACATTGCAGTACTCGAGTGTACTACGTACATAAGTTTGGTAAAGCATAATCATGTGTTCAGCTTTTCTTGTTTTAAAGTGACTGAATAGCATCCCCTTTTTTGTTTTACATATAGCCAACAGTGTTGCTATTTTGTCGTTGCATAACATATTTATATTTAACATTACAGCAAGGTCTTTAATTGCTTCCTTGTTTATGATTGTCTCGTTATTAGGTCCCTTGTATGCCTATACCATTCCTTCTCTGTTTCCATAATTTATTGATTTAAATTTATCGGAGTTAAATACCATCCTATTTATCTCCGGCCATTCATATATTTTGTTTAGATTGCTTTGTAGTGATTTCCTATCTTCATCACAAGTAATTTCTCTACTTATTCTTGTTATCAGCGAAACTTCTCACTACAGAGTTTATAACATCACAGTTTGTGTCTGAGATCATAAAAAACAAACAGCAGTGCAGCTAATACCGTACCCTGTGGCACGCCAGATATTACCTGAGCTTCATCTGATTTCTCGTCATTTGCAACCACTATCTGTTTTCTGTTTTGCTGGAATTATTTTACACATTTTCCTATCTTTCCCACAATATTATGCTTTCTCTGTTTTCTCTAATATATTATGGTCTACCTTGTCAAAGGCTTTTGAACAATCTAGATAGATCACATCTTTGTCTTTTTTATTTATCATATTTTTGTATATGTTTTCATAGTGTGCTATCAGTTGGGTTTGTGTACTTTTTCCGGGCACAAAACCGTGTTGACCTATATTAAAGAAATTATTTTTTACCAAATGATTCATTATTTTCTTTTTTATTACCCTCCCATACACTTTCATAATATGTGAATTTAGATTAACAGGTCTATAATTGCTTGCCTCTAGTCTTGATCCACTTTTGAAAATAGGGGTTATATAAGCTAATTTATGTTTAACATATATCTCGCTCATATCTATACTTTGTCTTAGCAGTATTGCAAGCGGCTTCGCAATACTGTGTACAGTTTCTTTTTTAACAAAATCGCTGGAACTCCATCTGGTCCGGCTGGCGATCCATTTTTTATTTCGCTGATAGCCTTGACAGTATCTGCTTCATTAATATCTATATCCGTTAGATATTCAACATTTTCTTCTCTCATTTATATATCATTAATCTCATTCGCAATTCTTGGCGTGAATTCATTCTTGTATTTTTCTGCTAATATGTTGCATATTTCCTTTTTTTCATTCGTTAACTGTCCTTCAAATCTTAGAGGGCCTATTTCTAATCTCCCTTTATTCATCTTTTTTGTATAGGAGTAAAGTACTTTGGGTTTTTTTTATATATTTAGAAGGGTCCTTTCTTCTAAGTCCCTTTTTTCATTTTCTTTCGATCTTATAATCTTTTGTTTTGCATGTTCTATCTTACATTTTATTTCCATCATTTTTCACACATATTTTTCTTTTGCAAGATTTTTCTTCAACTTTCTAATTTTCTGAAATAGATCCTTCTGTCTCTTGGTATGCATGTCTTTTGTTTATTGTTTTTTCCGGTACATATTCATCAACAATTTTCTCCAGTATTTTGTACAGTATGTCCATATTTACCTGCATATTATCAGTTACGAATACATTTTTCCATTCTTTGTTCAGTTCTTCATTTATTCCTGACCATTTTATATTCTTACTATAAAAATTATATTTTCCATATCCTTCCCAACGTTTTGTGCTTTGATTAATTCTGTGATCACTTGCTTTGGAATGGACTATTAATTCTATGACATTGTGGTCTGAAATTCCCGTGTTATACACTATTATTCCTTCAACATAATTCACCTCATTCACAAATACTAGATCTAGGACATTTTCCTTTCTTGCTGAAATGTGGTTTATTTGTTGCATAATATATTCTAATAGCATATCTTGAAGCTTTTCAAATTGCCTCTTATCTTCTGCTCTACTATTACTCTCTTTTCTATATGTATATATACAACCACTTTCTTCTATCCTTTCTTTCCAATCCACGAAAGGAAAGTTAAAATCTCTGGATAGGAGTATATTCCAATCTTTATGGTTTCTACATATATCATCTATTTTTTCTATTATTATTTCCAACTCCTTAGTATTTGGGGGTGTGTAAACTACAATATTAACTAGTTTTTCAAATTCAAATTCTACTGGAATCAATTCACATTCTGTGTTGCTGTATTTTTCACAGACTTTTCCTTGATTTATGTCTCTTCCATATATTGCAGTTCCCTCTTGATTCCTATTTGTTCTGTCTGATCTATATGTTTGGAAACCTTATATCTGGTCATCACTGCCAGTCTCTTGGGAATACCATGTTTCACTTATATTTAATATATCTATTTTTTTCCATTTGGGTTAGTTCTTCTAAGAACTATTTTCCTTTTAGAGTTGCTCGTGACTAAACCCTGTGCATTCATCACTATTATAGTTTGTGTTTCATCTCCATTATTTAATATTGGTAATATGGATTTTCTCATACTTTCTTCTTGTTCTGCTATGATGTTTTTTTCTTCATTTCCAGGAATTCTGCCATTAAAGAATCCAACTTTTCTATTATATTTGCTCTCTCGCCTTCAAATTTATTTTTGTGTATATACCTGCAATTATCCCAATATCTACACCAACCCCTGGCATTATAGATGCATTCTTTGTAGTTGAGCTCTATTGTGCATATTTGGGTTGAAAGGCATCATATCTTGGGGCCTTTTGTGCATAGCGCGGTATATACTCGGCTTGCTTTTTTGTTTCTTTTTTTTGTTTCATTTTTGCTTTCATTTTTCTTTTCTGTTTGCTGAGTTTTCTTATTTCCATTCATGGTTGCAGGATGCATATATCGACATTTTTTGTTGAATTTGCATCCTTTTCTTTCATTTAGGTTTTTGTATATTTTTGGATGGAGATATCTGCATTCGTCTCCATATCCGTCTAAATATGCACATTTACCATATATTTCATAATTATGGCATATCTTTGGATGCTTGTAGTAGCATCTTTCGCCAAATATGCAATTCCCTCTTTTCAGCAAATTGCAGACTATATCTTTTTTTTTTTTCTTGATCTTGCTCTTCCTTAAAAGTAGGTAAGTCCGGGTAGAGTCTCTTGGGTCTATTATGTGTTTCTATCTGATAATTTATTTCTTCGTAAGTATGTTGTTGGATGGTATCATAAGTTATATCAATGATTTCCTCTGCATCTTTACACATATCCTGTTCATTTTTCTCTTCTTCTTCTTCTTCTTCTTCTTCTTCTTCTTCTTCTTCTTCTTCTTCTTCAACTATTTGCAGATTTAGTCTCGACTTAATTATATTTTCTATTCAGACTAAGCATGTTGAGCAGAATACCTTTGTGTCTCTATTTTTTATTTTTTGCTGTATTTCAGCACATGTAGGGTGAGTTGGAACATGACAGGCATCACATTCTCTAATCAGTTGTTGAGGATTATTAATGGAATACCTTATCTTACATGTATTGCA
>NC_090739.1:92348276-92350776 GCF_036898095.1 Palaemon carinicauda | reverse complement strand
AAGTTAATATATATATATATATATATATATATATATATATATATATATATATATATATATATATATATATATATATGCACACACACACCCACACACACACACACACACACACACATATATATATATATATATATATATACATATATATATATATATATATATATATATATATATATATATATATATATATATATATGATAATTTTTGTACATTTAGACGTGTTTTTTTTCATATTCAAATAAGCCATATATATTTTTGCTATATTAATGTCTGGATTCTCTTAACGACCTTAGGATCTGAGCCCCAGGCGAAATCACACTAAGACAAGAGCTTGTGACCGGCCGGGAGACGAACCCTGGTCCGGCAAACTTGTAGAGATAGTGACTACCACTTGGCCACGAAGAAAGATAAAAGTCAATGACAATTCTGCTGTACTTATACCTGTCGAATTCAGGTGTTTTGTACTTAGAATTGAAATCAACCCATCTTCAGCATCGTAGCTAATTGCTAGTTTGTTACTTGGCATTCAATTAATGATAAATTTTTTGCACATTTAGACGTGTTTTTTTTTTCATATTCAAATAAGCCATATATATTTTTGCTACATTAATGTCTGGATTCTCTAAACGACCTCGTGATCAGAGCCCCAGGCGAAATCAAACAAAGACAAGAGCTTGTGACCGGCTGGGAGACGAACCCTGGTCCGGCAAAATTGTAGAGACAGTGACTACCACTTGGCCACGAAGAAAGATAAAATTCAATGACAATTCTGCTGTGCTAATACCTGTCGAATTCAGGTGTTTTGTACTTAGAATTAAAATTAACCCATCTTCACCAATGTAGATAATTGGTAGTTTGTTACTTGGAATCCAATTAATGATAGATTTTTGCACATTTAGATGTGTTTTTTTTTTTCATATTCAAATAAGCCATATATATTTTTACTTCATTAATATCTGGATTCTCTTAACGACCTCGTGATCAGAGCCCCAGGCGACATCACACAAAGACAAGAACTTGTGACCGGCTGGGAGACGAGCCCTGGTCCGGCAAATTTGTAGAGACAGTGCAATGGGCCTGTGTCATGTAAGTGCAATCATTATATGCAACATTGGAAATTAGAACAATAATGGGCTGTAATCTGTGTAAATCCACTTTAAAGAATATCTTATATTAGTTTTCCCAAAAACACAGAACCACATTAATAAAATATCCCGTGAAGGAAATTTTAGGCCTTATGTTTTCTCTCTCAACTTGCTAATTCAATAACGCTGATCTTTGAATCACAAAAAAGGAGGTAACTTTTATCATCTAACAGTGCTCGAAAAAGATTTTAGTATGCTACAATATAATCTTAGTCAAGATTAAGACCTTTAATCATTATTCCTGTTTTTTTAATCATAGTGCCATGTTATTTGTCTTTCCTTTTAATTGTCATTACCATGAACAGGAGCACTGTACATTTTTCTTTATCAAATTGATTTATCGTCACGTTTAAAAGAATGTAAGACGAATAATGAAGTTCCTGAATGAAGAGATATAATTCCATGGTCTAGATTTATAGAACAACAGTAAACCAAATGAATGCCTATCAAGAGAACCACAATATTGAAAAAAATGCGAAAGATAATTAGAAGAGGAATTTTGAATGTAAAATTATAGAGAACACCACAGGAAAAAAAGAAAATATATCTGGGAATACTAACGATAAGTGACAAATATAAAAATAATATAATTAATGAGGTGAATACAAATGTAATTTATGGAAAAAATTACATTTTGTATACTCTTAAATTCTTTATTTTAACTAAAAATTAAGCGAGATTATTTGTTTAATGCCTACAAAATTCTTTTAGCCAAATACCTACTTGAAGTTTTCAGACATTATTTTTAACTATGGGGTAAAAATAAATTTCCATTTCAGCATAGCATTATAGTGATATTCTAAAGTTCCTTATAGTCTCTGATGTTTATTTAATCTGGCTCGTGTTGACAATCACTTTCAGATCACCTATTTTCCCTCTTCCTGGTTAACCGGGCAAAGAAAACATATGCGCCAGTTCTTGTACACATTAATAACCGATTTAAAACCATGAATGCATAATTTGCATAGTGCTGCTATTTAGATGGATAACCCGGACTTGTGGAATTGTCTCAAAATGTGAAAGCTTAAAATGGTTCCGGTTTCATATAAATTATACGTTTTTCAATATATGAAAATAATTGGCCTTCTAAAGGCAATTTTGAACAATTTTGAAAAAGGCCGATAAAATAGGTTATGGAACAAATGAAAAACTCTAGATTTAATGAATTTTTACAATCAAGAGTTTCTTTTTCCGGATAGTATTTGAACATTTGGCATTATATTAATTGGGAGGGAAAAACGTTAATACGTCTTCAAATAGATATTACTTTAGCTGGCATGATTGCCAGCTAAGACACCATATTCATAACATAAGATTTCCTCCCATGCAACATAACCCATGAAATGGATCTAATA
>NC_090739.1:92333276-92343276 GCF_036898095.1 Palaemon carinicauda | reverse complement strand
TTCAGATCATGGACCTGCTTAGCATAGTGTTTGTAGAACACTTTGGATTTTTCTCACCCAGTATATGTGCGAGGACATTTGAAGTCTCAAACCATTGACTGTTTATAACAGTAATTAGGGGGCAGGTTTTAATACACTACCTGCCGCCACTACATAGTGTTTCAGTTCATGTACCTGTTTCGCATAGTGTTTGTAAAACACTCTGGATAATTTCCATCCAGTGTATGAACGAAGACGCTCAAAGTCCATATACTGAAAGAAGTTCAGTGAAGAAGCAATCTTTCTCGGATCATGACCTGCGGGAGTACTGTCAGGATCCGCTCTACGAATAAAGTAAGTGAGCTTCGCCCTCAGTTGTTTTAGGGATAAGTTTGATCCAGAGGTTTCTCCTTTAAAGAGCTGTCCTCCCCTGAAGTCTGAAGTTCTACGAAGATAGACCTTTAGACACTCTACCGGCCATAGAGAGACATCTTCCTTCAGAGGACAGATTCTCCAGGGACCCCACCTTTTAGTGGGTAGCTCATTCTTAGCGAGAAAGGATGGATCAGGGAGGAGATTCAGTTCTCCTGTTTCTGAGAACTGAATGTGGCCCTCATCCCTAGAAAGGGCCACTATTTCACTAACTCTAGCCCCTGAGGCTATAGCGAACAGAAAATTAACCTTTTGGGTTAGATCCTTAAGAGAACAATCTTCATTGTTTACAGATAAGGCCTAATGTAGGACCTTGTCCAGAGACCAAGAAATGGGCTTTGGTGGTACTGCGGGCCTAAGCCTTGCACATGCCTTCGGAATCTTATTAAAGATTTCATTCGCCAAGTCCACTTGAAAGGCATATAGAAAAGGTCTAGTCAAGGCTGACTTGCACGTAGTTATCGTGTTGGCCGCCAAACCTTGGTTATGAAGATGGATAAAGAAGGACATGCAGAAGTTCATTGAAATCTCTCTCAGTTATTTTGCTTTTACGAAAGCAACCCACTTTTTCCATGATGACTCATATTGTCTTCTAGTTGACTTAGACTTGTATTCTTCTAAGATTTCTATATTGCCTTTGGAGATCCCAAATCTTTTCTTAACTGCTAGGGCAAGAAAATCATGCAATGAAGGGTTTGGGTTCTCTGTAATAAACTGAAGGCAATTAATCTCTGAACCTTCCTGAGTTGTCCTGGGTTGAGAACTAAGGACAGCTTCAGCCTCTGTTCCTTCCTCAAGGAGGATAGATTGCTCTTGGGGTACCTGGGAGCCAACAGAGCTACTCCCACCTGGAAGGATCTCAGCATGTTGAGGACTCTCAGCAGGTGATTGGACGGAATAAACTGGAAATCCCAAGAATATCCCTTCCATTTCAGAGACATGATGTCTACCATTTAAATTAGACTATCCTCGTATGGGGCTACATATCAAGGTAGTTCCTTGACGGCGCTCGTAATGAAGAGGTCAGATTGCAGTATGGGGACTTATTCCCATCTGGGAGAGAATAGGTCTGCGTCCGTGGACCATTTTAACTCTATCAGCCTGAGCCTGAGTAGAGCATCCACTGTCACATTGCAGATCAGTTCTGTGTGAACTGCTGACAGGTGCCCTCCCTTTAGGTAAGGGATGGCTAACTACCCCTAGACTGTATAAGACGTTCCCTAGCATCGTCGATTGCAGCGTCTCGTTATCGCTTTGGAGTCCCAGATCAGCTGTAGACAATCTGATCTGCTTGGAGAGAGTTTCCCTACTCATGACTGGACCAACATCGTCTTGGGATTTTCGGGCTTTGACCTTTGTTAGGGAAGCAATTAAGGAAGGACCGCTATCGGTCTTTTTAGGCCTCTTCGAGCGTTTGATGCTTGTTTTCTCCAGGCTCCCAGCGCATCTTGCAGCATTGCTCTTAGCACAGGGCCTGCCTCTATTGCGAACTGGAGAGAGATCAGGGTTCCTCCCTGTTCTCATTTTGGGAATCTGACTGATTACCGGAGTCTCTTGACAGACCTTGCCATCTCCTTTTACCTTCTCAAAGGAAAGGAGAGTTGGTGTGACAACTGGTTTCATTGGCTTTTCAGTCATTGAAACCTTTGAGTCGGAGAGAATTGAGACTTCTTAAAGCATATCTTTTATCCACGATGTTCCGGGGACTGGATCATTTCTTCGGATGTTCATAGACCAGCCACCTTGGGTCCTGCCCACCCCAGCCTCTTGTCCAGGAACATTGTTACCTGAATATTTTTTAGGCTTAAATATTGCATGACTGTGTCTGCCAATTTTATGAAGATAGCTAAGACTCTGTCTAGTGTGACGAGTATCTTTCCTAGGAAATACGTTACTTTGTGTAACTTGCATCCTAGATAGGAGGGGAAAGGGTGATTGACTGGAAGTTGCCGATAGGGGATCTTCAGGTCTGGTATGACTATAGGCACCCTTTTTTGCAGCGGGGGTCCTTATGTTCAGGAGGATAAACATCCTGAACTCGTTGTTTTATTTGGACTTGTTGAGGGGCGATAAGTCCTGAATGACTCTGAATTTTCTTGAGTCCTTCTCGTAAACACACAACTGCCTTCCCTGGAATTCGGTGGACTAAAGTTTCCTTACCACCTGTATGCTCTAGAGCTCTAAGGTAAACTCCTCAAGGAGGGTTTTGGAAATGGTGGTAGAGACATCTCCATCTCTCATCTTAGTCCCATCTTGATTAGGCCATGGACCCAAGGATGGAAGGTCCAGCGATCCTAAAGGAGCCTCCCTCCTACTAGAAGCATTTCTGTGGTTCGACTGATCAGTAGGAATATCTTTTCGACCATCTGTCTGTGACAGCTCAGTCGCTACAACTGTGGGTTGTTGTTGAACCGCTCGAAATGGATTTCCAGACTTCTCAATCTTCCTTTTAGGTTGGGGACCTTCAACCTTAGAAGATTCTCTTTTTGAAAGGATTTCCACTTTTGGAGAAGTCCTACTTTCTCCGTGGAGGCGTTCTTAATCACTTTCTTGACTACCTCGTCGGAAAAGAAGTCTTTACCCCAGATGTTGGAAGATATTAGCTTCCTTGTATCGTGTTTCACTGTTGCGTTACGTAACACAAACTCCTTACATGTTCTTCTAGCCTTTATAAAGGTATAAAGGTCTTTTACCAAAGTAGCCATATGTATTTTGGCTAAGACCTTGAGCATGTCTGAGGTATCTTGATGAGCTGAACAGAACTCTATGTAGTTCTGTAGAGATAGGGAGGCTGCAAGTCTCTCCTTTGTTTCTTGTTCATCTTGTAAGAGAAAATTAGATAATTTTGGGAGATTTTCCTTAAATTGTCGACTGGCAACATCCGCCTCAAGTCTTCCTACTGAAAAGCTTAAATGGTCGTCCTTCCAGTTCTTCTCCTGTCTGGTAAATGCTAGTGACAGAGGCTCGCACTCCTTGAGTGTAGGACACGGTTTACCTGTCTCTACTGCCTCAGTGACATATTTGAAAGCCTTATCCATAAAGGGGAATGTAATTGAAACAGGAGCAAGAAAGGATGAGTGCTTGTTACCTGGTGTGGATTCCTTCGACACCGAGTAACCCGCCTTTTCTATGCTGCTTGATAGGATAGCTCATGCTTTATCATGGTCGAGAATCATAACCTCCTTTGATTCCGTTCCTTTTCCTGATGATGGCTCATCCTTCAGTCTAATGAAACAGTTCGGGAAAGCGTCAAAGCTTAGCCAGAACTGGATTTTGTCCAAAGGAACAGCACCCATCTTCTCCGAAATGTAGAGTTTGCCGTTTAAAATTGGCATTAGCTCCGCAAACCTACAGGCATTGGTTTTGGAGCATGTCGGAAGGTCTTGATCTACGAGTCGTTTGTACGACCCCTTAGGAGCAGCAAGTGGAGCTTTACCAAGCTCTACCTTGCATTTTGCTTCCTGCTTTGTGCTCTGTTTGCACAAATTTTCTACTAGATTCTTGACTTGGGCCCATAACTGGTTCATTCCATCTAAAAGAGGGCTAGAGGGCGGAGATATCGATGTCGTTTCCTCATGAGCCAATTGGGACAGAGACAATTCCAACCCGACATTCTCCCCTTCTTCCCGTTTGCGCTTTTTGCCCTCCTTCCCGAAGGTCATCTGGCCGTCGGGAAATGTACCTCGTGTCTGGGGTACCACTATTTCCTTACTCGCTGTTGGAAATAGTAACCTACGCATCTTGTCATTAGGCAGGTAAGGTCCCAGAGAGATTTTTTGAAAGCCTCTCACCCAGTTGCGTAGTTTGAAACGAGCTGCATCCCTAGTCTCTACCGACTTGGGATTCTCTAAACCTACGGACAATATGGCCAGATATACTTTGCAGTCCTGCGGGTTCCAATACTGCAGGTGTTCGGAAATGATATTGCAGGGGACATGAAACCTGCATGCCTTATGTCCGTAAAAACACTTACTCTTAGTTTTGCAGAAGACTGCAACACATGACATATGGCGTTCCTCCTGTAAAGAAAGAAAAACAAAATAAGTATATGATTGATTATCTCACTGATATCCAATATATCAAAGGTCATATCTTAACAGAATAGCTTAGGATAGAAAGCTATAAAGGGATAGTAGGAGACACATACTTGTGTATCCCTTGCAAGCAAATGCTGATACCTCCCCTCAGTATTAAATGTTAGGAATTTCCTTTTCGAAGGAATTCTAACTGAAAAGGGGGTTTTTCTAACCCCTAGGGATAGGGAAGTGTTTACCTCACTGTCCCTTTCATACTAAATACTGTGGGGGTATGGAAGACTGATTTCTCAATCAGCTTAACGAAGAAACACTATTCCTTCAATGTAAGAGCGGCTGCAGCATAAGCTCGCATAAGGGTACCCAAGATATGCTAAAAATAGTTACTATATAATCATACTGTAGTTTTATATTTGAAGTATGCACTATATTGCGATATACTGGCTACTGTATAATTATATATAGTGTGATCCAGCCAATGTGTTACCTTTCTGGCAAGCAACTGATTGTATGGTCCAGCTGGCATGATGCCAACTGGACTGGGGAAAGGAAGGACATATATTTTTATATCCCACCCAACTTATTTGTTGTGACCCCCCTTACAAATTTAAAACATAGAGTTTCCTAATCATGGAGACTCGAGGATAAGGGCTCTGCCCTTTAAGGGTTAGGAGTGTAACCTCCAGTCCTTGAAATTTTAATATTGCAGGGTAATCTGAAGACTGATTTCTAATCAGAATATTGAAAAAAAAAATTCTTTCAATATGAGATTGGGTTCCACAAATATTTGGGTAGGATTTTCAAAATATATTGGAAAACACTACTAGTATAAAATATACAGAAGCTTTCTATTTGCAGTATATCCTATACTGCAAAAATACTAACTACCTGTATAAACATATACTGCAGTTCAGCCAGCATGTCGTCGGCATAGCTAGCTAATGCCAGCACATCTAGCCTGCTAGCTAAAAGAAAGAGAGATAGCATGGAGAACATGCAGGGTAATCTGAAGACTGATTTCTAATCAGAATATTGAAGAAATAAATTCTTTCAATATGAGATTGGGTTCCACAAATATTTGGGTAGGATTTTCAAAATATATTGGAAAACACTACTAGTATAAAACATACAGAAGCTTTCTTTTTGCAGTATATCCTATACTGCAAAAATACTAACTACCTGTATAAACATATACTGTAGTTCAGCCAGCAGTTCGTCGGCATAGCTAGATAATGCCAGCACATCTTGCCTGCTAGCTAAAAGAAAGAGAGATAGCATGGAGAACAGGCTACCTATTGGTGTATATATATATATATATATATATACATATATATATATATATATATATATATATATATATATTATATATATATATATATATATATATATATATATATATATATATATATATATATATATATATATATATATATATAGATATATATATATATAGATATATATATATATATATATATATATATATATATATATATATATATATATATATATATATATATATATATATATATATATATATATATATATATATATATATATATAGTAAAAGGGATGTAAAAGTCTAATTTTACTACCTTGTCCAGAAAGAAGGTTCAAATGGAAGGGGAGAATATAACATTCAAGTTCCATCCAGCTACAGTACTGTCGCCGGCAAGGATCTGTCTAAACCTTGCCGGCCGGCAGTATCAGTACAGTCGGCGTGCTGCTGGTTGAGTAAGCACCATTCTGTGCTGGCCTGGTAGGCAGAACCCCGGCAGCAGCCACTGTTGCTAACAGTTCAAGAGAGAACTGAAGAACCTTTGGAAACAGAAGGGACTTCCCCCTCACAACCAACATGGCCAGCCCTGGTTGCCTTCCAGTAGTCACCATGACTGCCGGCCGGCAGCAGCCATTACTGCCGGCCGGCAGTAGCCATGACTGCCGGCCGGCAGTAGCCTTTACTGTCGGCCGGTAACTAACATGGCCGGCAGCTCACAGCTGTCAATACTGCCGGCCGACAGATGTTAAGACTGCCGGCCGGCAGCTGTCATGACTGCCGGCCGGCAGCTGTCAACTGTAAAGAGGGGGAGTCTGGTCGATCCCGGTAACCCACCGGCAACAGTAAGGTTGCCGAGATTCGCCAACATAAAGGGATAGAATGGGAGGGAAAAGAGGATCCTTTGAAAGGTACAGCAGGAGTCAGCCGTAGCCTGTCCCGCCCTGCCTAACAAACACCGTTCCTGTATTAAAACTATCCCATGTGGCTAAAGAATTCTATTTTTTAGCCTAGGTTTAGCTTAATGTGATTAAGAGATTGGTAGCAACCTCGCCACCACCTCTAAATGGTAAGGGAATGGGGTTTTAGTGCAAGTGTCCCCTAAGCATAGAAGAATTCTATTCCACAGCCTAGGGTCCACAAACACAGGACTAGTCTGCTAGGTCACAGAGAGAAGGGTCATATTGTACAGACCCTTCAGGAGTGTCCTAGGGAGGTCTAGCCTCCTATGTCGGTAGCCTAATGTAGCAAAAGAATTCTATTCTTCTTGCCAGGCAGCTACCGACCACAGACTAAATACTCTGAGATTCTGGCCAGAACTCCAAAAACCTGCAACTGCGGTTACAGGGGAAGGGCAGAAAAAAAACGTAGGAAAGTCATGCCTGAATTTAAATTTCGAGGCCGACCCGCTAAGGTTGTAGCCTGAGGCTACACTCAGAGGGAAGAGGGATTACCCTCAAATCTCCCTTTTTAGAGATGTATAAACTTTCATCCAATTTAAAGAGATACCCATCTCTGCATAATTGAAATCACCATACACAAGGGTAACCGGGGAATGTCAAAACGTATAATAACACGCCTAGGTTAGGTTACCTAGGCGAGACGAGATCTCGGTTACCTGGCTCTCCAAGACTCTAACTATACGATCGACATGGAAAGGAAAAGTATGCACAATGTAAATATCTTTACAAGAATATATTGCCTAAATAGCTAACATAATAAAATAATTAATTAATGATATATGATGCTATTTGAAAACTGGGAAGTCGTTCTGCTAACTAAATAACATGCCCGGCGAACGACAGCGCTCATAGCGCCTCCGGTACAGGTTAGCTCTAAACACAATAAATTACTCAAATTTCATTTGAAGCTAAAAATTATTCATTGTAAAGTCCCAATACTCAACTTTCCGAAGGCGAAAGAAGTTGGAGAATGCATAATAAAATTCTTGAAAATCGATCGAAAAGTTAGATCAACAGGGAACACCACTGAGCGAATTCACTACAAAATTAGGAATTTCCGCCATCTTGGGAATGGCGCTGGGGTGGCGGTCAATAGTAATACGGAACGGGGCTAACCTTGTTACGGCCCCCCTTTTATTCTTTTGCCACGTCCCCCTCCAAGCTTCAACGCTATTAGGGGTGCAGATTGCTATGTGGTGTGTCAAGAATACGTCCTTTGATATTATGCGATACCCTTGAGAAAAATTTTAAGGATATGCGCTTCAGGAGTTAGAATTCTGAAACCTGAAGGTTAATTCTCTGGGATTATCACTGTAGTATAACATATCCCTTAGGAAACTACCTTAGGAACTTCCATCAGGACGACATGGCTTGAGCCCCCCCAAAATATATATATATATATATATATATATATATATATATATATATATATATATATATATATATATATATATATATATATATATATGTGTGTGTGTGTGTGTTATTTGTGTGTGTGTATGTGTGTGTATATATACATATATATGTGTGTGTTATGGGAAAGCTATGTGTACGAGTTTAATAAATTAGAAGAAATGATGGAAATTCGATAAACCCTTGAAGCAAGTTTATGAAACAACTTTTTCATGGACAACTATCGAAAACTTTTCAGGGAGGAAGCTTTGAAGGATGGAATTATGTTATAGCCTAAAGTTGAGGTATAATATCAATATTGCGTGAATCTTGACAATCCCACTAAAAGGGAAATCCTGTTTTAAACTGGAAAAATAGAAAATTGCAAGTAAATGGGATGAAAGCTAATAATATTTTATAAAAACTTATAGTGTTTTCATTCCCAACATATTCCATAGAGGACAAGAAAATTATTTCATAAAAGACGAGAGGGTGAAAAGACCAAGGACATTACAGCACTAGGTTGAACCAAAGATTTGAAAGACCAAAAACAATGTAACCTTGGCCAGAGGATCGCCAAGTGACAGTCATGGACCACATTGTTAAATGAGACTCCTTTCATGAAACACATGGAAACCAAGTTTCCAATCTGGTAGAAGAAAGGAAAACGAAAATAATTACATCTACATCCTATGGTATAGAAGTCATCAACTGAATGGGGCTATGAAGTTTCCAGTCCAATGTATTGTACTGATATTGCACAAAAAAATACATGTACATATGATACAAGCACAAGTATCCAACAATCAAAACATCTCGACATACCATAACAAGAGTAGAAAAATTATGTTCGTAACAGGTGAAATCCATCAAATCAGATTTTCAATGCTAATTTTTTTAGGCAGCTATATTTCATCTCATCCACAAACCAAACACAACCAAAGAACTGAAATCAACCACGTCCCTTGTTAAAGGGAATGTCTCGAAATATCTTCTTCCTTATTCTTCTTTTTATAGATGAGAGAAACGTATTGAAAGCGCACGCTGCAATTTCTCTTCGAAATATGAATGCCATTTTGTTGAGAGATTTCAGTAAATATTTGAATTGCTGATTCCATAAATAATGGAGTTTTCATGCGGCCTTTTCTACAAATATTTTTGTATACATAGGCTACACACAAACTTGTTATGATTTTAGTAATTGCAACATTTCTGCAATTCCTCTTTTTTATCAGAATTCCAGGAAACATTTGAAAAATTGGTTTATGGTAATAAATTCTATCTTCTAAAACGTCTAATATAAAACACTTATGTATAAATACATTTAAAAGTAATAAGAATTAAATATCTTATTAATCGTGCAATCATATGTATTAAAAGAAACCGAATAATAAAGGGAATAATACCAGCTGTTCTTTACCAAACTGAAACTCATGAATTTCCTCTCATGCCGGTTAAAGTACGCAAGATAATATTATATTTTTTTGGATGTTAGTGGAGAGGAATTGATAAATTTTCTCATTTCAGAATCTGTTTGTATTGCTCGTAACTATCCAGTAATACTTCCACTCTTACTTAGACTCGCATTCATTCATTAACTTGAACGTATACACGTGCACAACTTGATATAATAGAAAGAATGTATGCTATATTCGCAGCCCTTTCTCAATACTCTCTCTCTCTCTCTCTCTCTCTCTCTCTCTCTCTCTCTCTCTCTCTCTCTCTCTCTCTCTCTCTCTCTCTCTCTCTCTCTTCTCTCTCTCTCTCTCTCTCTCTCTCTCTCTCTCTCTCTCTCTCTCTCTCTCTCCTCTCTCTCTCTCTCTCTGACAACACGCACACACACACACACACACACACACACACACACATATATATATATATATATATATATATATATATATATATAAATATATATATATATATATATA
>NC_090739.1:92320776-92323276 GCF_036898095.1 Palaemon carinicauda | reverse complement strand
CTGTAATCTGGGTAAATCTACTTTAAAGAACATCTTAGATTGGTTTTCCCAAAAACACAGAACTACATTAGTATATATTCCCGTAATGGAAACTTTATACCTCTCTTAACTTACCAATTCAGTGACACTAACATTTCAGTCACAAAAAAAGAAGTAACTTTTTTATCTAATACTGCTCGAAAAAAGATCGAGATTTTATTATGCTACAATATAATCTTAGTCTAGATTGAAACATTTAATCATTATTTTTTCTCATCCTGCTTATTTAATCATTTAGCCATGTTGTTTATTTGTGTTTCGATTTAATTTTCATTACCTTGACCATGAGTAATACACATCATTCTTTATAAAATTTAATTAATTCAACTTTTTGAACAAATATAAGACGAATAATGAAGTCCCAGAATCAAGTATTTAATTTTATTCACTACGATTATGCAACAATATTAAACCAAATGAATGCCTACCAAGAGAATCTCAATATTGAAAAGATATATGAAAAATAACTAGAAGAGGAATTGTGAATATGGAAACTATAGAGAATAGCACGAAAAACAAGAATATACCTTAGAATACTACCAATAATTGACAAATCGAAAAAGTACATAATTAATCCGTTGAAAACAAATTCCATTCATGGAAAAAAACTAAAAGTTTGTGTACTCTTATATAGTCTTAAATTCTTTATTTTAACTAAAATTTAAGCGAGATTATCTATTTCATATCTACAAAATTCTTTTAGCCAAATACCTGTTTGAAATTTTCAGACTCTATTTATAATCATGGGATAAAAATAAATATCCACTTCAGCATAGCATTATAGTTATAATCTAAAGTTCCTTATAGTCTCTGATGTTTATTCACTTTGGCCCACGATGAATATTACTTTCAGATCACCAATTTTCCCTTTTCCTGGTTAACCTGCCAAGTAACACATATGCACCAATTCTCGTACACACTAATAAGCGATTTGTAACCAAGAGTGCATAATTTTGCAGAGTAATGCTATTTAGGTGGAAGGCCCGGACTTGTGGAATTGTCTCGAAATTTTAAGGCTTAAAATGGTTCCGCTTTCATATAAATTTTACGTATTTGAATATATGAAAAATTTGTCATTGAAAGGCAATTATGAACAATTTTGAAAAGGGCATATAAAATAGAGCCTTAAACAAATGAAAATTCTTAGATTTGATGAATTTTTACCACTAAGAGTTTTTTACGGATAGTATTTGAGCATTTGACATTATATTCATTGGGAATGAAATATTCTATTAAGTCTTCAAATAGATATTACTTTAGCTGGCATGATTGTCAGTTAAGACACCGTATTCATAACATAGAATTTCCTGCAATGCAATGTAACCCATAACATAGATCTAATAACTTCAGCTTAATCGTTTAACTTAGATGAGTAGTGACCAGCATTGGTAATCTATGAGGGAGGAAATAGGTTATTCACACAGTTCTTGGTCGTCATGTTGCTATTACTATAGTATATTAAGTTAAAGGTAGCGATATATTTATGATATACAATACACACATACACACACATATGTATATATATATATATATATATATATATATATATATATATATATATATATATATATATATATATATATATATATATATATATATATGACAAGAATCTAATGGGCACTATTAGTGGGTGTTGTTGCATATGGAATAGAAAAAGGTGACCAGGTGGAAGATCAAGTACTGCATATATGTAAGTTATGCATGGATAAAGAGAATGTTACAAAGGTTCAAATCAATGTGCAATGCCGAAAAAACCTGCCATTTTGGAACCAGTATCAGTGATTCTTGATATAAATGTATAAATGATAGAAAATAAAATCACTTAGCAAATTTGAACAATTTGTTTATAGGAGCCTGAGGCCTTTCAAACAGGAGGGTAATAATTTTAGTGATGTTCTGAAGTGTGCCATTGATGATATCAAATGTTAGGCTCTTGGATGGCTGATAACAATTTACAGTAGCATTTTTATCAAGACAAAGGAAACTGGAATCGACCAAATCACGAGACTGCCCAGAGGACTTGGATTATTAAGATTGAAAACTGATTCTATAAAAACCTTATTTAAAAAAAATTATAACATACACAAACTTGTTGTTGAATTATTCCGCTGTATGGTGATTGTTGATTTTCCCCCATAATCTTCTTCTTCTTCTTCTTCTTCTTCTTCTTCTTCTTCTTCTTATTATTATTATTATTATTATTATTATTATTATTATTATTATTATTATTATTATTATTATTATTATTATTGCTTCATTTCATTTGCATACGGATATTTCTTTGGTGGTTTTTACAATTCTTACAGCCTGCTCATCAAAATACTGATAAAAAATTTGCCCTTTTTTTATTTATTTGTTTGTTTATTTTATTTTTTATTTTTTTTTTTTTTCTATTCTTTACCTATCATGAATTTCACATTACTTTATCTTTTTTCATCTTCTGGTATTTTAATCTCTAACA
>NC_090739.1:92290776-92308276 GCF_036898095.1 Palaemon carinicauda | reverse complement strand
GTCTTTAAACTAGCATATAGAAATTTTCCCAAAATGTATTCGCTAACTTGCCGGAAAAATACAAGCGCAGATAGCATAAGCACAAAATGAATCCCTACGCTAATACCCTGCCTGTAAGTTATCAATGATTATGTAATTACTAGTAGCTTTATCTTGACAAAATTGCATAGCCTGGAGAACAAACTGTCGTCTTATCAATTTCATTCACAACGTTCAGTTAATTATGATTCAAATAGGATTAAGTCCCCATGATAAAGCCCCTCTTTGTATTCCTATCATTCATTCTTTATTTATTTTTTAATAAATATCCTCGGTATTCCTAAACTAAATGGCAGCCATTGCGGGTGTGTCTCAGACCGTCAATATTAGTTCCTAGTTTCTCAGTATCCCTACAGAGAAAAAATATTTCTTGAGAGGCAGCATGATACAGCTTCACTTGACTATTCAAACCTGGAACTATCTGATAATTGAGTGAAGCCAAGACTAGATATTCATTAGCTGGATTCAGAATTAAGGCATTTTGATCACTGTAGTTCAATCAAAATTTTTTTATACATGTTTTTTTTTTTTATCATATCTGTTTAGAATTATTCCAGTTACCGATAATATCTTGGTTGATTTTATAGCATATGGGGCAAATTATCAGACAGAACACATTCGTTGTGAGCGTGATAACGGGCCAACTTGTGGCATGTGGAAGACTACAGAACATAATGGTCTACAGTAACTAAGTAGTGTAACTTCGAGCCGGGCAAATGTTGGTATAAGGATCCTTACTAACAAATCCTCCAAACACTCAAAACACGTCTCGATAATTACAGTTATTTTTTTTTTCTTATTATTTTTTTTTAATTCACCCATTACTTGGATGAGTATTTAAATCCAACCAAATTATCCCGTTATCCAAACTCTGTGATAACTATATCCAATTTTGCCATAAGCTCTTGGTAATTATCAAGCCAATTAAAGATCTTACGATAAAGATGAAATTAGCAACGCGGCAAAGATTTTACTGTATATATTCAAAATTCTATCTCAAATGTTAATGTTAATCGTTCTTGGCCACGATCACAGATGATGAGACGCAAAGCTCACCGAAAAGGGAAGGTTAAAAACATTGGATGAATGAAGGGCAAGTAGTTTACGATCCCTAAGACTGAGATCGCACTTTCCCTTGAATCAGATTGACTTTGGAAATATTCTACAATAAAGTATCCCTTTGTATTACAAAATGTTGTGATCTGGGGATATCTAAAGGAAGATGGAAGTCTTTAGCAGTCAATCTAGTATCTTAAAAACACCGATTAGTTTTTCCAACCATAATACTATGAATTGTATTAGACATATTGCAATATCAAGCAAAATCTTTTTTGATAAGCATGAATGTCTAAAATCTGAACTTGTACTGTGGTCAATTACAATATTAACTACAGTAATCTCTCTCTCTCTCTCTCTCTCTCTCTCTCTCTCTCTCTCTCTCTCTCTCTAAATGACCTCAAGTCCCGTATAAGTATATTTATGGTGTTTTTTTATGAATATTTTACAGCATCGAACCATAAGTGAAACTCGAAGATTAAAGTTGGAACTCAAAACAATCCAATGTAGCTTTTAACTGAAGGAATTCCTGAGCTATAACACGGATTTATGATATATATATATATATATATATATATATATATATATATATATATATATATATATATATATATATATATATATATATGTATGTATGTATGTATGTATGTATATACATACATACATATATATACATACATATATATATATATATATATATATATATATATATATATATATATATATATATATATGTGTGTGTGTGTGTGTGTGTGTGTGTGTCTGTGTGTGTTAGTGTGTGGTGTATATGTGTTTTGTATTAGTAGTGGATACTCGAGACGTGTATGAGACCACAGTATGAATTATGGTAGCTCGATTTGCAATATTTTCATGCGTTCGCTGAAGTTGGATAAGGCTCCACCCATTCCCTTAAAAGTTGTAAGAAATGCAATATCTTCATTCTTTTGTCATGGTAACATTACAAACCTCTGACGAACGATTTCCCCTGAGTGGTTGGGGACTTTTGAATGCAATTGTACATCCAGACCCGGATATATGTATATCAAAGGTCAACGGATCCCATGTGTGGGTGAAGCTAGATATTTTTACGATTGATAATTGATTGCAAGCCGACTCAAATTGAAAGCCTCACATGAAAGCTTTAAAAGTAAAATGTCTTGAGGCTATGAATCTTTTAAAAGTTCTGCCCCATACATCATGGGAAGCAGACCGAAAAAAACTACATTAAAGTTATACACACAAGTCTTTATTTTTTCCTAAAATTGGTTATGAGTGTGAAATATATTCCTACACCATCCAAAGCCGATTGAATAATTTAGATTTCATAAACAATATTAGTATCAGATTGGCAACAGCAGCCCTTAAAACTTCACCTATCGCAATCGTCTTTGTTGACACTGGAGAATTACATTTAGACCTTTGGAAAAAGTCTTCTATTGTTTGGTATTGGTTTAGGTTGCAAAGATTTCATAATTCTTTAGCCTATCAGACGGCAAACCATGTAAGATATTATAGATGTTTTGAGTTGCACCCAAAATCTCCTCAACGTTGTGGTTTTCGTGTAGAACAATTAATAAACATCTTGATGCGGCTAAAAGTAGTTTTTCCATTTAAGGTATCATCAACCCTCCATGGAAATTACTAGAGATATCGTTCTATAAATATGTTATTGGTATAAAAAACAACACGACTGACTTATAAGACAGGTTTCTTTTTATGGATCATGTTGAAGAACATAGGGAATCTACTTTTATATATACTGATGACTCCAAATCTGATGCTGGTGTCTGATTCTAAGTATGTAGTAGTGCTGTTAATTGTAGATGTGCACTTCCTCTAGTATCTTCAATATTTACTGCCGAACTATATGGCACACTAGCCACTATTGAAGAATAGTGTTGAAAGACGAGTGCAATTTTACCATTTTTAGTGATGCAAGAAGTGTCCAAGCTTTAGGATTTTTAATTCTAGTAACCCTTTTAATCAAAAATCTTACAGTGGCTTTATGTTATTAGCCCGAGAGATAGATACAACAGTTCGATTTTGTAGGGCTCCTGCACACGTAGGTATATCTGGAAATGAGAACGCAGATTTACTGGCAAAGAATGCTGCAGCTGAGTTGCTACCAGGAATCTATCCCATACTCTGTTATGATTTTTTACCTAGCATTACGAATCTGTTTTATGATACCTGGCAACAGCATTGGGATAGTCTAGTTGGAAATAAGATAAGAGAAATAACGAATGTTATATCTCCTTGGAGGTATAGCATGATGCCCCGAAAGTGGGAAACTACTCTTTCTCGTCTCCGCATTGGTCACAGTCGGTTGATATACGAGTTTCTGATGACTGGCCAACATCAGCCATATTGCAACGACTATTTTGTACCCTTGTCAATGAGGCATTTGTTGACTGAATGCCCCACATTTAGCACCATAAGCAATAGATATCTGTTTGAAACTAGGGGTGAACATGTGAGTTCAACCTCGCCAAGATTCTTGGGCAGGATGTGTTGTACCATGCTAGTGGTATTCTTAGATTTATTTCAGTAGATCTTCTGTAAGCTATTTAAATTTCATAACGATACCTTCACCTTTATGGTTTTATATTGAATATTCTTCTATTCTTTATTAAAAACAAACAATATTGGCATAGATGACCTTCGATGTCAGGATCCCAGAGAACTCTAAATCAATGAATCAACCCCAGGATCACCCCGGATCAGGTCTTAGATGGTCCGGGACAATCCGGGAGGTCAATGGGACTCTAGCATAAGAAGAGCATCTTTTTCACTAACCTTAGCTTTTCTTGGAATCCCTTCGTAGCAATAACTAGTGGTACTTCAAGTGTAATCTCTTACCTTTTTTATTTTGAATTGATTAAGACTCCCTTTTCTTTGTACGCTTATTACAGCAAAAAAATATTAAATTAATTTCTATGTACTATTTCACTCCTCAAAAATGAGTCTAGCAGCAGATTAATATGAAATATCAAAACCTTCACTGTAAGACAATCTGGTTTTATTTGGCAAACAGGCACTTTGTAAACGTTCTTACCATTACGATGAACATACCATTATAAAATAGCATTAACATTGATGTTTTTATCATATTTGCACATCCAGACAGAAGATTAAAAGGACAAACGCTGTCAGCAAATATCGAGTTCAGAACGCAAATAATGAAGGATAAAGAAATCTGGCGATGGTGTTTCAAACAAAACAAGTATTAAAGTTACTGAACTGGTCTTTATTGTATAAACGAGAGCGAAAGCAAAACTATCCACAAAAAAATATACAGACTGAGTGTTGAGATGTAATTAGGATCAGGTTTTGTTTTCGGCGAGAACACGTGTGAAGCGGACAGATGACACTCTCATGTTTCCAGTGAAAGCAAAAAAGGGATCAACCCGGGGGATGAGATTTGGTGTATGTAAACTCAGCGGGTAATCTGTCACTCTGTTTTTCAAAAAGAGCAAAGTTCACTATTTCAGAGTTACGTAACAACAAGAACATTGATATTTATTTGAAATATCATATACTACCAAGAGCTGAAAATTCACTCATGACACATGGCGATGATTTACAAGATATTTTCTTTACTATTTACAGAACCACCTGTATCACCTTATTAAAAAAAAAATTAAAAAGAATCGAGTTGCGACAAAAAGAATGCTCAGCTCTAAGTAATGTGCAAGACAGGGTGTTATCACAACTCTGTGCAACATGTTTGAAATAAAAGCTAAATGTACAAGGTCTAAGTGTAGTTTATGTATTTATTCTATTAAAATGAAATTCGGCTTAGAATAAAGTTGCTGGACTACGCTAAGATAATTGTATATATTGAACAAATACCTCTATCAAAAAAATCTCGAGGAAAAATATTAGGACAAAAATAAAAAAAAAAGAGGAAAGACGAAATCTAATTATTTTATAAACGAATACAAATATATTTTGGTGTCTATTCATTGATATAAAAATCTTGACCTCCAAGATTTAATAAATATAAAGAAAAGAGAACTGCCGCTGAAAGCCGGTAATAGAAGATAATCAAGGATGATGAAAATCAGGTGTAAATATTCATAGAAAATTTGATCTTTGTTTTCCTGACTATGTTGGTATTTTCCCCAGTTCTTAACTTTGTAAGAAAGTATTTGTAATTATAATTCAAATGAACAACCATGAAAAGCTTTAGCTGAGATTGAATATTCAGTTAACAAAGAGATTAGAGTAACTGTAATGATAATCACAGTATAAATTGTAATTTTCAATATCAAATGGTGCATTATCAAATTATGAAAATTACACTGAAATGCCACCCTAATTTTGGGAAAATAGAGACAAATGGTCGATAATAATTATGACATAAATCAATATGTTTAGATTGATAACTATAATAAACATTATTAATAAAATCAATATTATTATTGCTAATACTTACTAATGTTGTTATTATTGTAATCAGTTATATTTTCTTATTATTATCTATATATCACTAATCATTTACTCATTTCCATTACTAAATATTATTGTTTAGGTTACCCTTATCAGTAATTTTATTATGTCGGTGTCAATCATTTGTTTTTGTTGGAATGATATAATACAATTATAAGCTCGTTAAAATATTTCTTATATTATAAGTATTTTTGGGCTCAGGCCATGTCGTCCTGATGGAAGTTCCTTTAGGGTAGCTTCTTTGGGTATATTTGACTACGGTAATATTCCTAGAGAATTTTACCTTTAGGTATCCAGAATTATAACTCCTGGAGCGAGTATCCCTAAATAAATCTAAATGGGATATCGCATAATATCAGAGGAAGTATTCTTAACACGCCACATAGCTATCTTCACCCCGAACAGAGTTAACACTTCGAGGGGTCAAAGTGGCAAGAAAACGAAAAGTGAGAATGAAAGGAGAGCTGTTAATAAGGTACCTCTCCTATCTCGTTTCGAGTGTGTACACAATGCCGCCGACGGCGCCATCTCTATTCCTTATCGCGTAGCTCTACTACTCGGTGTTTCCCTTGTGATTCTCTCATAATCTTGCTTTTATTTCAACATTATGATGCTTTCTCCAGCCTCTTCTACCTCTGGAAATTTGAGTATTATCTTTATTATGTATAAATGTAAGCTCTTGGTGTTTCGAATTAAATCAAAAGTGATATTAACGTAAACAAGAGTTATTGCCTACCGGAGGTGTCCTGGAAGCTGTCGCTCGCTATGCATGAGACATTTAGTTAGCCAGAGCAACGTTCCCGGTATATATGCTTTAATAAATCTAGCTATTTAGCTTTATGAATAGGAATTCTTTATATGATGCCATTAGTATATTCAGTTTCGGCGATTGAGGTAACCGATCCTGGCCTACTTTGTTTTGGTATTAAGGAAGGTAGCAAGTATTGCTGACCTTTCTCCCTATAGATAAACCCTAGACTAGGATGAGCTTTCTTAGCCTCTGGGGTCAATCTCATACTAAAACAAAGTTTGCAGGACCCTCCTCCCCTTTCCCCCCTCTATCCTTAGTAATAGCCTAGCTATTACAACTCTTGGCCGTCGTTCTACATCTGTACCTAGAGTAGGTTAGGATGTGGGACTGGCTCAGTCCTCTGCCGGCCGGCTTAGGCCTAACTTCTTTAGAGTGTTCCCCAGACCTCCTTTGGTCTTCTGTCCATGTCTGTCGGTAGAGCCCGGCAGGCGATTCATAGAAGGAACCCTGAATATTACATTCTCCCCTTCCTTATGTTCGCTCTTTATGGATGGAAGGCTGTAAGGCAGTGCCGCCTTATATCCTTACATCCATGCGGTTTCTCTTGTTAGTGTATTGTACTCCTAGCACGGCTGCCGGCTTAGCGGCCGGCAGCCCGGAGGGTGGAAGTTCTCTGGTTCTGTTTTACTGCCAGCCGGCATAGTTGTCACCTACCATTGCTGGCCGGCAACGGCAGCACACCATAAGATTTGCTGGCCGCTACGATTAGTGGCCGGCAGCCGGGTGCTGTTGTTTTTCATTTGGTGGCCGGCAAAGAGTGCCGGCCGGCACACATACATACTAAACCAGTTATCTGCCGCCCAGTAGTCTGAAGGTAGTATACCTTTGAACTAGACTAAGGTACGTGCCGGCCGGCACAGGCCGGCACAGACCGGCACATGCCGGCCGGCAGACATTATATTATATACAGAAGCCAGTATTTTTACAGTATAATACATACTGCACGGAGAAAACTTTAGTATAGAATATATTGTAACACTAAAGTTTTTCCAACATAATTAGTGTTGCCTTGTACAGCCTTTTGTTGAGACTGTACAGGATAGAGAAAGTGAGCTTTCTTTATTAATTATCCAGTATATTAAAACTGTTAACATGGTGTGAGCTACACCTAATTTCCTCTGGAAAATATAATGAAGGTTATTCTAGAATGAGACTTAACCTTAAAGTTTTAATATCTGAAAGGTTACAGCAATTGGCTGGGCAGGAAATACAAATATGTGTCTTTCCTTCTTTTTTTCCTAGCTTAACAGTTATAAGCTATATATATATATATATATATATATATATATATATATATATATATATATATATATATATATATATATATATATATATATATATATATATATATATATATATATATATATATATATATATATATATATATATATATATATATATATATATTATTCATAAGTTATCCAGTGATATGTCTTCACTTGATACTCATGGAATTTCTTCTCTTACAGGAGGACCATCCGGAGTGCGAGAGAATGTTCTGCAATGTCTGCAGCAAGAACTTCTTTGGACATGAGTTGCGTAGGAGGCACGCAGCATGCGCAGTCTCCAAAGGTGATCTCCGTTATTGGAACCCTCATGTATGTACCATATGTTCTAACCTGATTATCGATGCATTTGACACTCCTAAGTCGGCGGAGTCAAGGGACGCAGCTAGGGAAAAGTTACGAACCTGGGTGAGGGGTTTTCAGAAGAATACTTCAGGCCCCTACCTTTCAAGCGAGAAGATGAGGGCCAATCTTTTTCCTAAGGCATTTGCGGATGCAGTAAATCCTCAGCCTCACGCGGAGATCCCGACTATTCAGATTCAGGTTGATTCTGAAGTCTCAGACGCCCTACAAGACATCCAACTGGACTATAGGATATCTGAGGTGTCCGAGTACACCGAAAAGGACCTTCTGGCAGAAGGCCAGGAAGAGGAGCTGACCCAGGCTCCTGATACTGAGGAAGAAATCGACGAGCTGTCGACTACATCGGTTCCGGCCCCAGAACCTATCCCTCAACATCGTCTGCTATCCCAGGCGATCTGGGAAGGACTCTTTCTTCCATCATTGAAATGATTCAACAGATGCAGAAGAAGAATGATGAGAAGGAAGCTGCAATGAAGTTAGAGATGCAGAGACTTGCAGCATCACGTGGGCCCCAGAAGAAGCTCAACCTGAAGGATCTTCCTTTGTGTTCGGATGCCAATCCTTGGAGGTATGCCGAACACATGCCTATGGCAACTGGGAAGATTGTCTTATCAGAGAAGTTGGGTTCAATTCCCTTTAGAGAAGTGGAATTCTGGCCCAACAAGGAGTCTTACCTGGACTGCTATGTCCGGCTTGGGAACGAGCCAGCCTCAAAGGAGGAGACGGAGCCGAAAGAGGTCATAATCTTTGACCATAGTAAGGCACAGGCCTTACTAACACGCTCTATGAAAGAGAGGGGTTTCACAAACTCAAAGATACCAGCTATGAGTAAGAAGCATCCCCCCTTTGTGGCTTCCCCTACCAGAGCCTTTCCCTTTATGGAAAAGGGATATAAAGCTGCCTTAAAGGCAGTGGAGGCAGGGAAACCATGCCCCTCTTTGGAGGAGTGTAAGCCGTTGTCCCTGACCTTGCCCATGGACCAAAAGGACTAGAAGGACGTTCACCTTACCTTCTCAGTCGGGAAGTTGGAGGCCGATATTGCCTGGACGTCAGTTCGGTGAGGACCTTCCAAAGCTGTCTGATTTTCTCTTGTGCAGGGAGCAAGAGACAAAAGAGAGACTTGCAGCATTGATGTCCTTACAGACGACTCTAGAGACGATGGCAAGCGACCCCAAGAACCAGGACATGTTCATGGTAGTGGCCAAAGTCCATCTGGCCACAGTAACTAAGGATCTCTATAGTTTCATCAAAGCTAGGAGAGCTTGTAGAGAGTTCGTGTTTGCCTAGGCTGCAGTGAGGCACGAACCTTGTATATGGGGTAAGGACCTCTTCCCTAATGAAGTGGTCAAAGAGGTAGTGGATAAGGCCGCCATGGAGAATAGGAACCTTCTCCAGAAGTGGGCCTAACTCTTAAGGGAAAGAAGAGAAAGTCTTCCCCGGATGAGGGTCCCCATCCTAAGAGGAAGACAAAGAAACCTAGGCTATCCTCTCGGCCAGCTAAGCCTTACAGACAGCAGCAGCAACAACGTCCAGCGACCGCGGTGCCTCACTTGGTGGCACAACCTCCAACCTCATACCAGTTGGTACCTCAAGCAATGACGACTCAGTCGCCTGCGTTTAACCCAGCGTTCAATGGCAGACAACGACCTTTCGTCCAAGAGCTAGAGGAGCAGCCAGAGGTTCCTCTAGACGCCCCTCAAGAGGAAGGGGATTCAGGGGAGGACGTGGTCAAGGAGGCAAGGCCTCAGGTCCACAAAAACAGAAGTGAGATGCTTCCGGTAGGAGGGAGACTTCATCTATTTCGGGATCGCTGGACCTTCGATCCCTGGGCCCACAGCCTAATCAAGAATGGACTGGGTGGGAGCTGGTACAGCACTCCACCTCCGTTCCCACAATTCTTCCAATACTCGACCACCGTTCTGGAAGAATATGTTCGAGAACTCTTGGAGAAAAGAGTAATCTGAAGGGTAAAGTCCATCAAGTTCCAAGGAAGAAGGTTTTGTGTTCCAAAGAAAGACTCGGAAAAACTCAGAGTCCTTCTGGACTTGTTGCCACTCAACAAGTTCATAGTGAACTGCAAGTTCAGGATGCTGACGCTTCAACACTTAAGGACCCTACTGCCCAAACGGGCATAGACCGTCTTTATAGACTTGTCAGACGCTTATTGGCCTGTTCCAATAAATCGTCAACTCTCCTCCTACCTAGGGTTCAAGCTACAAAGAAGACTTTATGCCTTCAGAGCCATGCCATTCGGGCTAAACATAGCCCCAAGGATTTTCACGAAGCTTGCGAACGCAGCTGTCCATCAATTACCCCTAAAGGGAATCGTAGTGGCCTACCTGGATGACTGACTGGTGTGGGCAGCATCAAGGACAGAATGCTTGCAAGCCTCCGAGAAGGTGATCCAGTTCCTGGAACATCTAGGATTCAAGATCAACATCAAAAAGTCTCGACTTTCTCCATCTCAAAAGTTTCAGTGGTTGGGAATCCACTGGAACTTACAGTCGCGCCAACTTTCCATTCTTGTGAAGAAGAGGATAGAAATAACAGGATCTGTCAAGAGACTTATAGAATCCAAACGGATATCAAGACGCGAACAGGAGAGAGTGCTGGGCTCTCTGCAGTTTGCCTCAGTAACAGATCCTTTGCTAAGAGCACAGCTAAAGGATGCAACCGGAGTTTGGAGAAAATACGCATCAAACGCGCGAAGAGATCTGATGAGACCACAACTACGATTCGTTTGCTAATGCTTCTCAAGCCATGGTCCAAAGCCAAGCAACTGAAGAAATTGGTACTTCTTCAACCACCTCCCTCCTCCATTACGATTCATACAGACGCTTCAAAGGAGGGATGGGGAGGTCATTCTCAAAGGAAGAGAGTCCAAGGAACTTGGTCCAACCTGTTCAAGAAGTTTCATATCAACTTTCTGGAAGCCATGGCAGTACTTCTTACACTGAAGAAAGTATCTCCTCGCTACTTGGCCCACATAAGATTGGTCCTAGACAGCGAGGTGATAGTGAGATGCTTGAATTGACAAGGGTCGAGGTCACCTCAAATCAACCAAGTGATGTTGGCCATTTTCCGGCTAGCGGAAAAGAAGAGATGGCACCTGTCAGCAGTTCACCTTCAAGGGTTCCGCAACGTGACGGCGAACGCTCTATCCACGTTCACACCGATAGAGTCCGAATGGTCCCTGGACGCAAGATCGTTCTCTTTCAACTCGAGTCAAGTCCCGGAACTGCAGATAGACCTCTTTGCGATGAACGACAACAAGAAGTTACATTGTTATGTGTCCCCGTACGAGGACCCTCTAGCGGAAGCAGTGGACCCTATGTCCCTCGACAGGAACAGATGGTCCAGGGTTTACCTGTTCCCTCCGCCCAACCTTCTTTTCAAGGTCCTCGACAAACTGATCTCCTTCAAGGGGAAAGCGGCAATAGTGGCTAACAAGTGGCCGAACAGTGTTTGGTTCCCTCTGGCATTAGAACTATGACTGAAGTTTCTGCCGCTGCCGGATTCAGTTTTGACTCAGCGAGTACAGAAGTTGACTTTCTTCGCTTCATCACAGAAAACCCGGAACCCATATCTCATGATTTTCTCTCCCTAGCGGTGAGAAAAAGATTCGGGATATCAAGAGACAGTATAGACTTCTTAGAAGAATATAAGTCCAAATCTACAAGAAGACAATATGAGTCATCATGGAAGAAGTAGGTGTCATTTGTCAAGGCAAAGAAACCACAAAAGATCTCGACAGATTTTCGTTTATCATTCTTCTTCCACCTTCATGAACAAAGTTTAGCAGCCAACACAATATCGACGTGTAAGTCTGCCTTGACAAGGCCTATTCTATATGCCTTCCATGGCCACTCTCTAATGATATTTTTAAAAAATTCCGAAGGCCTGTGCTAGGCTCAAACCATCAGCACCTCAGAAACCCATTTCATGGTCTCTGGATAAAGTTCTTCATTTTGCTTCAATGATGAAAAGGAGGAGTGTGATTTAAAGGATTTGTCCCAAAAAGTTATATTTCTGTTTGCACTTGTTTCGGGGGCCATAATTAGAGAGATAGTAGCCCTCTCGAGAGAGGAAGGTCATGCTCAGTTCTTAGATGGGTGAGATCTGAACTTTTCTCCGGACCCTACGTTTCTTGCCAAGAACGAGCTACCCACCAATAGGTGGGGTCCCTGGAGAATCTGCCCTCTGAAAGAAGATGCATCTCTATGTCCAGTGGAGTGCCTAAAAGTTTATCTTCGTAGAACTTCAGACTTTAGGGGAAGACAGCTGTTTAGGGGAGAAACCTCAGGCTCAAATTTATCGCTGAAGCAACTAAGGGGGAAAATCACCTATTTTATTTGCAGAGCAGATCCAGACAGTACACCCGTAGGTCATGATCCGAGAAAAGTTGCCTCCTCCATAAATTTCTTTAACAATATGTATTTTGAACATCTTCGCTCATACACTGGCTGGAAGTCATCCAAGGTATTCTTTAGACACTATGTGAAGCAAGTGGAGAAACTTAAGAGGTCAGTGGTACCAGCAGGTAGTGTCCTTAGACCTGCTGTTTAAATCTGCGAGGAATAGTGAAATTAATTGGGACGGTTAATTTACGGGTGGGTGTGTAGTCACGGACTGTTTCTACGGACTAAGTGATAGGCCACTATGGTGTCCTTATAAACTGTTTCATAGATAAAGGTGAACCAAGCATAATACAGACACATGTGCCAAGCGTTTGTTACGCTAGTGTAATTGAACAGTAAAACGGACTGTAACTACAGTATTGATATTTTGATTTCAAAAGTGGCGCATATATGTTTCCTTTTCAGATGAAACAATATTTTCTGTCTTACTGTTTTCTTTTTACTTAATTTTTTGTTCATCCACATTTTATAATTCTTATAAATGTTGATTGACCGATATTTTATTGATTGTCAATAAACTAGTTCTTTGTGAACTTTGTCTTATTCACCCACGTCATTTTATTAGAAATGTATTTACCATTACACTTAAAACTATGGATAATTTTAACTTGAATGGTCATTAACATTGTTCCTTACTACAAGCAAACATTCTTGGTTTATTCTTTCCTAGGGAAGGAAAGATTGTGTAACCAAAAGGGATGGTGGTGGATATGCAATAGTGTTCCTAAACGGATACAAACCCTTGTCCAATCCACTGATAAGAATAGACATTCCAGAGGACATGTTGGTATTTCATACTGACATGGGTGGTTCTTATACAAACTTTGCTTTATAACGTATAGGGTGAGACCACTATAATGGCTTGTCTGTTAGTCATCCATAGGTAATATGTACTCCTAGAGACTTTTTCCAGAGTCTAGTATGACTCTTCCCTGTGGGGGGCAGGAAGCACTAACATGGTTTATAATTAGATGAAATGATGTATGACGGTAACATCATAGGTCTCTAGGTCTATGCTGACCAGGAAATACTTTCTTGAGGGTATTGCACGATTTGAGAATCCACAGATACAGTAATGCTCTGGTAAACTTCTATCAGGATGAAATGGCCTGAGCCCAAAAAACGGATTTTGAGCGAAGCGAAAAACCTATTTTTGGGTGAGATAGCCATGTCATCCTGATAGACCCACCCTTCCTTTTGATAAAAAAGGGCTATAGGACCTCTCCCTATAATACAGTATCTCTAGTACCTCGTGTATCGCTACAAGGAATAGAGATGGCGCCGTCGGGGGCATTGTGTACACACTCGAAACAGGATAGGAGAGGTACCTTATTAACGGCTCTCCTTTTATTCTCGCTTTTCGTTTTCTTGCCACTTTGACCCCTCAAAGTGTTAACTCTGTTCGGGGTGAAGATAGCTATGTGGCGTGTCAAGAATGCGTCCTCTGATATTATGCAATATCCCATTTAGATTTGTTAAGGGATATTCGCTCCAGGAGTTAGAATTCTGGATACCTTAAGGCAATATTCTCTGGGAATATCACCGTAGTCAAATATACCCAAGGAAGCTACCCTAAAGGAACTTCCATCAGGAGGACAGGGCTATCTCACCAAAAAATAGATTTTTCGCTTCGCTCAAAATCCGTTTATCATGTAAAATCTCAAAAGGACCATTTCAGTGAAGCAAATCCTTTTCCGTTTTCGTTTTTCCTTTGTTTTTGTAACCAGGATCGGTTTGGACAGGAAATTGGCTTTATCAGTTTCTTTTACTGATTTCTTGTGTCTAGAACACTAGCCATTAACACCACGCCTCCACTGCACAACCATTCTACTATATGATATATATATGTCAGATAATGTCATCGAACTAAATACCCCGATGATTTTCTTTTCATGTGGAAATAAAATGAAGCAATATTAGGATAACACCTATATAAACTAATAACAATCATGTTTGTGGTAGCATATTCCTTAATGAAATTGCTTGGCTTATTAAACCTACAGAATATATGATTTGATAATATTGATAACGAATTTAGATTACCTTAATTTGGCATCGGCTTATACACTGTTGGCTGCTAAGCATTAGATTTCAAGTTGGGTTTGTTTATTTTATGTTCGATTCTCCCTTCCTCTTGTAAGTTAAAACAATGGTTCTATGTAACAGCACAATACATAAAATAGCATTGAAATGTATTATGTCAAAAGTTGTCGTTATTACTGTAAAAAAAAAAAAAAAAATCTTGGTTTTAGCCCTCGATATATTTCTGAGAATGGGTAGCCTAATTATTTCAGGTTTTATAAATCCAATTGACATAATGATAACTTTATACCGGAATCTTTTTTTTTTTTTTTTATGAGCCATGCATCCGCAAAGATGATTTTCGACTGAGCTAAAAGCTCCCTCGAGCTCTTGTGACATCACTCACTCACCCCAAAACCATCCACACCCCTTTCATCCGTACTCCCCCTATTATATCTCCCATGCTCTGGCAAGTGGTTTTCACTTTCTTAAAAGCTCTCTCAACCTATCCGGATATCGGATTTTCTCTCTCTAATATCAAAAAGGTTATGAACTGAAGCTGCCGTCTACCATAGAAAAAAAAAATTTCTTGTTTGTATGCGTTACTGGGTGTTTGTTTGAGAGGTAGACAACATTGTATGATAATCAAATATGTCATGTGAAATCCCAGAACAAACTGCAAAATAAAACCTATTTTCTGAAAACGGCTAAAGTACCCCGTGTAAAGTATTATTTTCACTCAATGTGAAATTTAAATGTGTGACCTAGATACTATATTACTTCCAACACAAGGCAGAGGAAACATAATAAGAACAAGAATAAGGATTAGGAGAGGAATATATATATATATATACATATATTCAAATAAGCCATATATATTTTTGATACATTAATGTCTGGATTCTCTTAACGACCTCGGGATCAGAGCCCCAGGCGAAATCACACAAAGACAAGAGCTTGGCTCCGGCCGGGAATCGAACCCTGGTCGGCAAGCTTGTACAGACAGTGACTAACCCACTTGGCCACGATGGCCAAGTGGGTTAGTCACTGTCTGTACAAGCTTGCCGACCAGGGTTCGATTCCCGGCCGGAGCCAAGCTCTTGTCTTTGTGTGATTTCGCCTGGGGCTCTGATCCCGAGGTCGTTAAGAGAATCCAGACATTAATGTATCAAAAATATATATGGCTTATTTGAATATGAAAAACACGTAAAAATTTGCAAAATTTATCATATATATATATATATATATATATATATATATATATATATATATATATAGATAGATAGATAGATAGATAGATAGATATAGATAGATGGATAGATAGATAGATTGATAGATAGATAGATAGATATACATATATTTATATATATATATATATATATATATATATATATATATATATATATATATATATATATATATATATATATATATATATATATATATATATGTATATATATATATATATATATATATATATATATATATATATATATATATATATATACATATATATATATATATATATATATATATATATATATATATATGTATATATATATATTTATATATATATATATATATATATATATATATATATGCATATATATACATATATTCATTCTTTCAAGGATATTTATGAATGTCTTTCGATTATTCTTTTCACGGAGGAAGCTGTTGTGACCAGAATCTGTACCAAAAATGGATTTCAAAACCGTTAAACATAAGCCTGAATCCTTATTCGGGAACATTGTGTCTCTAAGCAAGTCCATGACCTTAAAGTTAGTGATGATGATGTTGAGGAGTTACTGGAAGACCTAGATGCTATATTACTTCCAACCCATGGCAGAGGAAATATGATAAGAAAAAGAAAAATTATTCATTGTTCCGAGGATAATTATGAATATCTTTCGATTAAGCATTGCTCGGAGGAAGATGTTGTGACCAGAATAATTTGTCCCAGAGACGGACATCAAAGCCGTTAAACATGAGTCTGAATCCTTTTTTGGGAACATTGTGTCTCTAAGCAAGTCCATGATCTTGAAGTTAGTGATGATGATGTTGAGGAGTTACTGGAAGACCAAAGCACACAGTTTATTATAACGGAACCTCAAGACCTTGTTAGTGTTCTTGAAATATTTTAATTGTTCATTACTTCGATTGTAGTTTATTCATTTACATATTTCCTTTCTTTACTGGGCTACTTTTCCCTTTCGGAGACCTCGGGCATAAGCAGCCTGCTTTTCCATCTAGGGTTGTACCTTAGCTTGTTATTTAGAGGACGAAGATAGAAAAGATGATGGCCACAATTCAGTGATTAAGAAAATAAGGGCAAAGTAAGGGGAAGTACTGACTCTTGGAAACATTTCACCTAGATAAATCTATATGAAACAATATCATCAACATTTCTAATTACAGTGCAGTGAAAATTCAACAGAAATTAAAAAAAAGATTTAATGTTTTGTAGAGAGACAGGAGTCTGTAAGTAATTTTCAAGTACCGACAGCAAAAAAGGTACAAGCCCACAAGAACAACAGAAGCAAGTCTACCCGACTGGATTATCTAGGAAGGGGGTCGGTCCCCTTACATCAATAAAGCCTTTTCTTCCTCACTACCTTCCTCCTCAAAGGTAATGAACTTACTACAGGTAAAGGAACGATAAACGATCTTTTATTCTATATATGTATTGAACTATTTTCTGTTTATAAGATTTTATGCATGTCATTATTATAAACTTCTTGTAAAAAGGTTCACAATGAGTGACCTTTGGGGTCTGAAACGTTTTATCCCATTCAGATTATTTTTTATGGAAAATTTAGATTGATGCTCTTATATATTAATGATCGAATTGCTTGAAATGAATTATGTCCGCTTCCATGACTCCACCGGAATCATTTGCATATTTTTACACCAATCTTGTATTAATTAACGATTTCTTACCTTACAGCCGTTTAAATAAAAAAATTCCATATATTGCATGTTACTTAAATCCATATGCTAAACGAAATTTCTTGTAAATAATACCAGGTTGCACTGAAATTTCTGAGAATAAA